>NC_056726.1:857958231-858075731 GCF_019279795.1 Protopterus annectens | reverse complement strand
CTGCACTATGTATTTGGGCTACCTGTACACCACTTTATTCATTCCCCATTAAATACTGCATATGTCAGATAAGCACTGATATTATTTGGTGTCCAACCTTTCTGTCCCATAATAATGTGGGTAAGTAATTTTGCAAAGTCCCATTTCTAACGCAGGAATGGAGAAATATCGATCTTGACTCATTCTGTCTTCTGTTGTCTAAACAAGGGAAGTTTTCAGATATTTGGTCTCTTACAGTAGAAAATCACTGTCTTAGCAGCCTGGAGATGTTTAATTTTCTTTTCTGTTGTGCCTTTCTGGTAAAACATACCACTATCATGGGCCTTTCTATCACCTCATACTTTAAACTTAATGACATCACAAAAAAGATGTTGTTAAAACAACTGTCCACACAACTGCTAGCAGTAGAGTACATAATATTCTGATTTTGATACCTCAATTCTGTTGTATACACCAAACATATAAATCATTTCCATGTCTAGTGAGTTTGCTGACATGCCTTAATCTACTGAAAAACTTTCCTGCCTTTAGAGATGACCTATCACCTATACTCTTTTACATATCGGCTACTCAGAGGTGATCTCTGCTTAATATACAAGGCCATGTGAAACCCAGAGCTGTTGGACATGCTATACTTAAAGAAATCAAAATCCCTCAGAGCCACATGCTCCAGGGATCTAAATCTTGTCATCACAATGAACAAAACCTGCTGGAGGGATAGGTTCCTGATCCAGAGACTCCCCATACTCTGGAATAGAACTGCCCATACATGTCAAGCAGAGCTCCTCATTGGCCCTCTTAAAAAGCAACCTTGATGATTGGATGGGAGATAAGAAATTCACACCGGGGATCATGTCAGTTGCCCTGCTAGACAGGGGTCCAGGGAAGTAAATACTGTGGGAAGAAATAGCCAGGGAATTGTTATGGCTAGGCTTGTATAGACCCTAGGGCCGATAGCCTAGTGCCAACCTATGAACCTATGAAGTTATATCTGGGGTCTGTTTTTCTTGTGCTCAGAAGTGTACTAGAAACTTCTTACCTCTGGTCAAGCAACATGCTATATTAATCCTGGGAAGTCTGGAATTTTAGAGTGCACTAGTAGGGAACAAAATCTTTCATATGAGGTCTGTATGGTTTCCAGCCACTTCTCTTTTTACTGTTTGAATGCACACTACAAATTTAATCTAAGAATATGAATCCATCTGAAATATTCATCCAATGTGAAATCCCTCTTTACTGGTGCTAAAGGTTACAACTGCGCTCTTGTCCTTTTCAGTAAAGATGGTTTTATTCAAATAATAAATTTTATTGCTGCTAGATTATCTAGATGATTAGCTATACCACCGTGGACTATAATTTGAGAAGCAAACCATCTTATTATTGAAAAAGTCCACACCCTGTAGCCTTGCCTCATTGACTGATGTCCCCTTATGTTTGATATCATACAGAATACATACCACAGTAAAATGCATTTACTTTAGGTCTTTTTCATGTGTTATAAATACACAATTAAATACGCACATCCCTAAGTACATTAGCATGGTTGGGAACTCCTTATTTATCAAGGTATAATATATATATATATATATATATATATATATATATATATATATATATATATATAATATATATATTCAGTGCTGACTATCTGCAATATTCTCACCTTAAGTTTGCACAAGCAGTACAGCTATTTCTAGTGACCATTGGTAAATTAGTAAGCCCAGACAGAGTAGATAATTTCAGGGGAATAGCAGCCTGTACCAAGGCCAGCTGTCTTATCCCTGGGGAAGGAAGTGAAGTGATTTTGCTCAGGGTAACTTCCTGTTAGAGGCCAGGAGATGTGCTTCAGGAGCAGTAGGGCCAGACAACACAACATAAGGGCATCTTGTGTCATTGTGTCCTGTCTTATTGATAGTACTAAAATGAAACTGCAATTTTCTCTAAGCTGAGGAAGTCATTATATTTAGTATTGGGTTATAGGAGGCAATGCCTCAACACTAAGGTTATCAGGCTGCCTGTCCCTTAGGATATCTATGTCTACTTCTTTCAACTTTTTTATTTCACAATTATGATTTACAGTCCCATGGATGACACTGAACTTGATGACACCAACCATATCTCACAATGACCTGAGTAGGAAAATGTATATGAATAAGGTACAGCTAAAGAGTAACCCTGTTTCCATTACATGACACAACCTAAGCACTTAATGGGGAATGGAACAGGTAGGCTCCTAAAACACTCTTGAAATCCTACTTCTCCCTCCCCCCTCTCCCTGATACACATATACTTATAAAAGCTGCAGTTCCTTCCTGCAAAGAAATTAGGGGACCAATCAGAAGTAAAATAAGCACGTAAACAATTAGGTACACACTATGCAAACCGAAGCACAGCCATGGAAATCTGTAGATTGAGATTCAGAAAGCCTTAATACAAAATTGTAATTGTGAGTATGCATTGAGTAGAATGGCAGATTCAGATTCAGAAGAATGACATCACTTAACTGTGCTATGAGTCCTACCACTGGAATATACAAGGTCCCAAAAGATTTCAGGAATGCTGATCATCATTGCAGGAATCCTCTGTCTCAGCATGGGGATATCCAGCATGTTATGAAGGACTTTTAAATGATTCATTGACTTAATCTTTGTCACTTTTGCCTCAAGTACAGCTGATCTGCATATTCACAGTAGATATTTCAGGGTCATTAAAACAGCTTACCCCACCATACAAAGAGCAGATAAGGAGGTGTCACCCTTCTGTTGATGCTAATGCAATGCCATGTTGCACATGCTGGTGATAATGTCTCACTGAGTGAGCACACAGACTTGCCTAATTAATTATTCATGAGGGAAACATTTCATAGCTATTTTTCTGAATTGCATTCAGTCACTTGGTATAGTTGTGGCTGTCTGTTCCTTCTTTTTCTGCAACCCAAGCATTGCTTATTTAAAACTCTTTTCTATGTATCACTTGGCTATGTTTTGAAAGCAGTATCTGCCAAAAAATCCTTTATCACTTGTGCTGTTACTGAACTGACTTAAAATAAGGCAAAGTTTTTATTAAAAAAATATGCTATCAGATATGCGTTTAGTTTGTAAGGAAAGACAAAACTTTAGTTAGCCAGCAGTATTTTTTAAGTGAAGATACTGTGAAAAAAGCATGAAGTATAGAGCTTGTTTAAATCTGTCTAAACAAGCATCAGGGACAAAGCTGAAAGTAGATGAAAAAGGTATTCATTTCTGAGCATGGAAGGAATGTTCAGCAGTAGAATACAATGCAGGGTGGTCAGTCAGATTAGAAATGTTATCAATTTACTTCAGCAACTTTCGTAGTTGAACAGTGGAGAGACAAAAATTAAGATGCTCTGTTCATCAGACAATCACATCTACCCCACAAGAAAGCATATTAGTACGCAGGCATTGGAGAATTGGTGGAATAATGCAATCAATGTTCAAAATAGTAAGTAGTGTGTGTGCGTGTGCGCACGCGCGTGCGGTGTGTGTGTGTGTGTGTGTGTGTGTGTGTGTGTGTGTGTGTGTGTGTGTGTGTGTGTGTGTGTGTGTGTGTGTGTGTGTGTGTGTGTGTTGGAGTGCAGGAGGTGCCTTGTATAGTAGGAGCTGCTGGCTTGATCTCTAAGATTGTGATACCTGCTTACTTCTACTGGTTGCTGCGCCCCCCCCCCCAAAAAAAATAAATAAATAAATTTGAGTACGGATTCAAATACAAGAGAAAAAAAAGCTTTCAGATTCATTTAGAACAAAACAGTCCTTAATAATTATTAAGACTGTCAAATTTGGAAATATACTTGAAAAATAAGACTCTTTCCCATAGTGAGGTTATATTTGATAAATGATACCTGTAATCATTATGGTGAGACTATCTGACATATCTGAATAGGAGGAGTTGATAGTAACAAAATACATGCTTGCTGACTGCATAGAATAGTGGAAAGGAGCCCTGCCCTGACCTAGGTGATTGTGGTTAAATTAGGTGCCCTGCCACTGGTACAGCAACTGAAAAGAAAGACAGGAACAAAGAGGCTGTGGCCACTCCTTCTCATGAAGAGGACGAGGGTTGCATGTCCACAAGGACTGTTGCTGCTGTGTTGCAGGTGCATATTAAAGAGAAGAGCAAAGTGCATGCCAAGTCAGAATGGTACAGGACTGAGGAGAATGTGACCTGCTAACACAGATGTGCTATGTAGCCTCACAGTGTCATATTGCATGCCCCTGGAGGGTGGGGCCCCAGGCTAGTCAGAATTTCATAGAGGTGATCTATCTCACTGGCTGAGACACCCAATGTGAATTTGAAACCGGCATGTGGATTTAGGGCTCAAAGATCAGTAGCCCGCAGTATGACAGTCTCTTTGTGGTTAGCACACCCTTGCTGCTTGTGGCTGCAGGGAAACAGATGGGCAACTGGGGACCAGGTGGCAGAAAAACTTTTTCCTTCTTTTCCTACACACATCTGCACTGTTACATGACTTCTACTACACCGTGTGGACATTTACATTGTTGATTTACCTGTTGTGTATATTTGGAACATGGCGTTATTATTTTTTACTCTACTCTCTTAGACTGAGTTTTACCATCATTTGCAGAATTTAACAATTTGTGCAGCTAAATAATGTTCAGTTTGTATTATATGTCAATTTTATGCCTTTCTGCACTTCAAAATTATGTTGCTTTGAATGTGTAATATTGCTATATTCTCTACTGGCCTGATTGGCCTGGGTCATGGCTGAAAATGGTGCCTCGACAAGTCAACTTACCCAGTTAACACACTTTAATCAGTAATAATAAGGCTGGGTAAATTATCTTTGACAGTAAAAGTGAGAAAGGTTGTGAGAAAAAAAATCTAAGTGACAAGGCATGGGTGTGAGTATGTCCATCTCTGTCTGTGTGTTTTTATGTGAGTATATTGTACAGCACATGGTGCTGACTAGCAGACATAATGACAAATGAGCCAGCAGATGTTGTGTATAGTTACACTTGCCCTTATTTCTTGCATCAGTTATGTACAATTTTTTGCAATGGTGTAATATAATGCTGCATTAAACAATAGTCTGTGAAAAACAAATGCCTTCCTTTAAGAATACATTAGCTCAAGTTCTGTTTTGGAAAACAGATGGTGATTTACATACTTAGTGATTAGAAGAAAAAGTGCTCATGTCACAGCATTCTTTTGAGGTGCTACTTTCCCACAGCACGGATGGGGGCAGGGTGATTGTACAATTGTATGATTGTATGATTAACTTTAACATATGATTGAAAAATGGGTTAAAAACCCAGGCTCTGATGTTATGTTCCTATGTAAAGGAAGGGATCAAAGTAACAGTAACAATGAGTGAACCTGGAGAAAGGAGGTGTGAGTCACTCTGCTAATGGAAAGTGCCATCATAAAGTAATATACCAGTATGGGGTGGCCATGGCGGTGCAGTGGTTAGCATTGTCACCTCACAGCAAGAGGTTCTCTGGTTCAATCCTCAGCTGGGGTGCCTTCTGTGTGGAGTCTGCATGTCCTCCCTGTGGTCGTGTGGGTTTCCTCCGGGTGCTCCGGTTTCCTCCCACATCCCAAAGACATGCTGTAGGTGGATTGGACACTCTAAATTGTCCCTAAGCATGAGTGCATGTGTGTGTGCCTTCCATGGAAGGTTGGGCGCCGGGCTGGCAACTCGACACTGTAAAAACTCCACTGCCAATCATGAGCGGACAGATGATCCACTGTGTTGACCCCTAACCTGGAAAAGCTGAAAGAAGAAGGTAATATACCAGTAAAGTAAAAAAGATATTTAAGGGGACTTTAATAAGACTGATACTATCAGAAGTTGCCTGGCTGCAGTCACATCTAAGAGCAGGACCACTGTTTCAATACAGATAGCAGGTAGTGAGGTAGGATAGTTAGCCAGCTAGTACTGTAACCTGCACAGGAAATAACAGTCTTAAGCTTGCAATTCTCAAATGGGGAGGTGGAAAATTTAGAATCCGAAGGCAAATATTTAGGAACATATGAACAAATAACTTTCTAAGCCAAATAAGTTCTATACTTCAGATTTGACAAAATTAGGTACTGCTTCATGAAAAATGCACCAAACAGCCTTGTAGGTGTATTGGACACTCTAAATTGGCCCTAAGCATGAGTGCATGTGTGTGTGCCTTCCATGGAAGGTTGGGCGCCGGGCTGGCAACTCGACACTGTAAAAACTCCACTGCCAATCATGAGCGGACAGATGATCCACTGTGTTGACCCCTAACCCGGAAAAGCCGAAAGAAGAAGGTAATATACCAGTAAAGTAAAAAAGATATTTAAGGGGACTTTAATAAGACTGATACTATCAGAAGTTGTCTGGCTGCAGTCACATCTAAGAGCAGGACCACTGTTTCAATACAGATAGCAGGTAGTGAGGTAGGATAGTTAGCCAGCTAGTACTGTAACCTGCACAGGAAATAACAGTCTTAAGCTTGCAATTCTCAAATGGGGAGGTGGAAAATTTAGAATCCGAAGGCAAATATTTAGGAACATATGAACAAATAACTTTCTAAGCCAAATAATTCTATACTTCAGATTTGACAAAATTAGGTACTGCTTCATGAAAAATGCACCAAACAGCCTTGAAAGTACATTGTGATGCTTAAAGCTGTTCTGTGATATCATACAAAGAGACACAGTTTCCAGTGATGATGAAATAATGGATTAGGCTGTATATCTCTGAAGGTCCTCACAACAACGATTACAGCAAAACAAACAGTAATGTGTAGAAACTTCAGAAATACAAGAAGCACCTGATGAATCTGGGCATCTTGGGACAATGCAGCAATTGCCTCATGTACACAGACAACCCTCTCCTCCTACCACCCAGCACTACGACCTGTGAGAGATGCACTTATATAGCCAAACTGGAAGCAAAGCTCTCTTTACCAAAGATAGGCCTAGACAGTCAAGAGGAGAAGGTAAACACTTGCTCTGCACCACACTCATCACATAGTCCCTCAAAACCTACACCACCAAAACACACACACAGAACCACAAAACACACACCTACATTCGCAGAGGCTCTCTGTACTAATCTGCCCAAACAACAGAGATCTCCAAAGCAGAAATGCAAGCAACCGCCACCCCCCAACACAACCCAAATGACACATAGTCCACATACTCAGTGTGCCACTCAACTACAGCCCATAAGGCATAACGTACCCAACACTCTAGTCATAGGTGACTCTATAGTCAGGCACACTGATGTTCCACTCACCAGGCTAAACAAGGAAAAAGTTACTGTCAGCTGCCTGTCAGGTGCCAGGATCCGCCACATAGCGCACGCACTCAGGTCACTCCACAACAAGTACAAATATGACTCTGTCATTGTCCATGTTGGTGTGAATGACCTGAGACGTACCTCCCTGGACTACATGAAAAGAGACATGGAGGAGCTCTCTGATCTTGTAGCCAAGGCCGGTATGACCCTAGTCCTGAGTAGCATCCTGCCATCACCCAGAATGACACCACAGTACAAGGACAAAATGATTGACTTTAACAATTAGCTAAGCTTCTGGTGTCATTCTAAGGGAATCCAGTATCTGTCTGCCTGGGATGACATGATCGACAGACCACATTGCGTTGCCAGAGATGGCCTGCACCTGTCGCCTTTGGGACTCCGGATACTGGCAAAGGATCTTGCCACCCCTATAGTGCCTTTTTTTAGGCAAGGTTCAAATGACAAATTCACCACCGTAACAGGTACAAGCAAGCAAAATCTGAGGGTAATGCTACTCAATGCTAGAAGTCTAAACCTCAAAATGCACTCACTCGAGGCACTCCTTAAAATGGAGAACATTGACATCTGTGCAGTGACAGAGACCTGGTTCAAAGCTCCAGAGAGCACCCCTGCATTACCAGGCTATAATTCATACCACACCTTTCAGCCACCAAACCCGGACCGAAACACTAAAGGTGGAGGCGTGTCCATATTCATTAAGGATATCCACACCACCAATCTAGTTGCTCAGCATAATGCATCCGAAATTATCCAAGTTCAACTAACTCTGGGCAAAACCGCAATCCAGATTGTAGCTTGCTATAGACTCCCCACCATGCCCCAGAATTCCCACTCCTCTTTTCTTGATACACTGGAAAATATTAAGGTATAACCCAACACTCTCATAATGGGTGATTTCAACTACCCTACCATTAACTGGGAAAACTACTCATGTACCAACTCTTTTGCTCAATGTTTTCTGGAAATCATCAATTCCAACGATTTGGATGAAATTATCCACACCTCCACCAGAGGCAGCAATATCCTAGACCTGGTCATCATCAACATGGGTGACCGGTGTTCCACACCAAAGGTCAACTCCTCGTTGGTCAGATCCGACCACAGGCTAATCACCCTAGACATCCACATCCCGCTCCCACCCCCCATTAGGAAAACAACCCTAAAAAATTTCTCCAAAGCCAACTTCACACTTCTTAAGACAGAAGTGGCAAACTTCATGACACCCATGCAGATGGACAATAGAGGTACGACTGCTGAATCCTACACAAATGCACTTTATAAGCACTTACACGAGTGCATGGATCATGCTATCCCTAACAGAACCAAGATGCTATCCTCCAAAAAAAGGTGGACAATCTGGTGGTCTTCTGCCATAAACAAACTCTATAACAGAAGAAAGAAACTGTTGCAAAAAAGAGTAAAATCCCATGATTGGAGGAACTCCCTGGTCAGCCTCAGTAAGAAGCTGAGATCCCTCATAAAATCCTCCGAAGCTAGTTATGAAAACAAAATTGCCACTGATTCTAAAGACAACCACAAAGCATTCTATAGCTATGTCAAAAATCTCAATGGCAACACTCAGATCTGCTCTGAGTTACAGCACAATGACACTAAATATACAGAACCAACTGATATTGCCAACATCCTGGCAGATAGGTTCAGTGCTAACTTTACCCCCCTCTCACCCCCTAAAGGGCCCATCTTTGTACCGGAAGAATGCAAAGTTCCTATAATCACGGCTGCACAGGTACAAACTTCACTCTCCAAAGCCAAGAACACAGCATCCATGGGACCGACAACATCCCAGGCTGCCTTCTACATGAACTACAGAATGAACTGGCACCTCACCTAAGTACCATGTTCAGCCATAGCCTCACCTCAGGCTTTGTGCCCATTGAATGGCGCACCGCGACAGTTATCCCACTCCACAAAGGGGGGGCCAAAACAAACCCCGGGAACTACCGCCCCACTAGCCTGACGAGCCTCGTCTGCAAGGCCATGGAACGTATCACCATGGAACTCATAAACAAAGACATTGGAGATCTCCAAACCCTGGACCCCACACAGTTTGGGTTTGTAAAAGGCAGATCATGTCTCCTAAACCTGATAGACTTCTTTGAAGTAGTCACCAAAGCCATAGATGAGGGTAAGGTGGTTCACACAGCCTATCTAGATCTCGCCAAGGCGTTCGACACCATCCCCCACTCTGGAATTATAGATAAACTCACTAAACTATGTATAAATCCCTATGTCACAAGATGGGTTGCCAACTGGCTTACTGAAAGAACACACACTGTGAAAGTAGCAGACTCCAAATCAGACTTCAGACCAGTGACAAGTGGAGTACCACATGGTTCAGTCCTGAGTCCACTCCTGTTTGGTATCTACTTCTCTGAAGTACAGGCTAACACAGAAGGTCTTTGGCTAACTAAATTCACAGATGACTGCAAACTAGGAGCCATAATTGAAACTCCTAATGATGTGGACATCCTACAAAAGGGCCTCACTGAGACAGATGCCTGGTGTCAAAGACATGGTCTCAAGCTCAATGCCAAAAAGTGTATTGTCATCCTCTTTGTTAAAAATTCTGTACCCATAAACTACCACATAGGCAGTAGTCTACTTAACACCGAAAGTGTGCTAAGAGACCTTGTGACACAGGTGGACAGTAGCCTCTCCTTTGATAATCACATTGCCAAAGTGGTCAGGAAATCCTTCTACGTGGCACACCTCATCACAAAAGGTTTCTCATCCAGAAAAAAAGAGGTCATTGTTCCCCTCTACTCATCACTCATTAGACCCATTATAGAGTACAATACCCCTTTTGGTATGTACCTCACAAGACATCTACAACAACTGGAAAGGCCGCAAAAATACCTCACAAAGATGATTACTGGCCTCAAACAGATGCCTTACGCAGACCGTCTCAAAAAACTCCAGCTTTACTCCGTCGCATATCGCCTACTCAGAGGCGATCTCTGCCTAACATACAAAGCTACGTCAAACCCAGAGCTGTTGGACATTCTCCACTTAAAGAAATCCCAATCCCTCCGAGCTACACGCTCTAGGGACCTAAACCTTGTCACCACAATAAACAGAACATGCTGGAGGGATAGATTCCTGTCCCAGAGACTTCCCATACTCTGGAACAGACTACCTCTCTATGTCAAACAGAGCTCCTCATTAGCACTCTTCAAGGAAAATCTTGATAATTGGATGGGTAATAGGAAATTCACTTTATAATATAATATAATATATATATAATATATGTAATAGGATCACTTTGGTGGTTCTGCTTGACAGGGGCACAGGAAAATAATTTTCTTGGGTGGCGAAAGCCAGGGTACATTTTTGGCTAGGCTTGTATAGGCCCTAGGGCCAATAGCCTAGTACCTACCTATGAACCTATGAACCTAAGCAGCCATTCCACTGGAATAAGCCTTGTTGTTTAAATAATATTAATAATTATAGCGGATTAGCGCAGAAACAAAAACTCAAAACCAAATTACTAAATGTATTATAAGACTATATTGTGAATGTTACAAACCTTTTCTAACCTTGTTGCCCTTTGCTTGCAATACAGAAAGTTGCTTTGGCAGCTCAAATTAGAGCTGCCCACCCTCCTTTGAATGATAGCATCTTAATAATGAATAAGCGCAAAGTGCAGCTAAGTTATAAAAGTTAGGTTTGGAACCTTTATGATGTATTTTTATGATATTTTTATACATTTTTGGAATGTCTTATTAAGATAATATAGGTTTTACATCCATATATCTTATTGATTTGCTGTTCTTTTCACTTCAAACACAGATTGTCATTTGGCTTTGAAGTACTTACATATGCTAGCCATACAACCATGGAAAAATGAATACACTATGAAAAATAATGTGTACCATCTCCCTGTCTGCAGCATTCTGTTGTTAAAACCAGTGAAATCAAACAGGACATGCATTGCTAAAATTAGCAAGAAGAATACAACTCCTGCCTCACTCATTCCACATACTTCAAAACTAATATCCAACAAACTCTGCCAGCAATATTGATCAGCTGAACTTAGAAAAAACAGTTAAAAACAGATGTGATAACTTATAGTTGGTGTCTGTGTCTTTGGTCTGGTATTTACAGACTCAAATGTAATATAGGGATATCACTTACATGCACATCTTATATAGGAACACAGCAGCAGTTGGTAAATGATGTTCTGTAGGAAAAGCAGATGCACCTTCTCTCATGAAGGGGTTCAACTCCTCAATCCCCACTTTCTAATATGATCATCTTTAAGGATACTGCATCTCACAGAGGGAGACCATCGACTGCTGCATTCACCATCACATTGAGTCTATTTTTGCCTTCAGCTCAGTTTAAAAATCTTGTTATTGCAAAGACAGACAACCACCCACAAAATGTGCCATTACACAAGTAGCATGTAATGAAATCAGACATGAATGCACAAAAAATGTAGCAATCTCTTTCATCCTGAAATGATACATCACATGTAATCCTTCAGTATTTTGGAAAAATTGTGAAACACAAAAGGATAAATACACATCAAAGAAATAAAAAGAAAGTGAAAAAGGAAATGAAATTAAAATCAAAGACTAAACGTAAGGAAATATAATTCATTCATAAATGGACAGGAAGGCTATTATAGACAGAAAAGGGACAGTAAAAACAAAATGAGGGTAGTTAATGTCAAAAATGATGGAGAAAAGTAAAAAAAGTTATAAAGACAAGATTATTATTGGAAACCTCTGCTCATTATTTAGAGAAGAAGAGAGGGGGGATTGGCCATATCCAATATGTAATAATACAGGATATAACGGGGTGGGTTAAATTTAGTCCTTTTGCAGAAAAGTTATCAAAGATGATATAGAAAGATTAAAGGTGAAAGATAATGGAGCCTGAAAGCATTCACAAGAGAACCGCCAAAGAACTGAGCACAAAAATGATATTATTTATATCTAACATTTTAACAGCATTGAGGTTAGATATGATTTTCCTTTACAAGCATGGGAGCAGTGGAGAAGCTGAAAACTATCAACCTCTCAAGTTAACCTAATTTTTGTGGGAAACAACTGAAGCAATATCATAGAACATTTGGAACTCAGAGGGACACTGAGTCATTAGTAACATGGATTCAAAGCAGAATGTTTATACCAAACAAATGTGAACCATGATTATTTGAAATTCAATACGACTTTTGATATGACACTGCAAAAGGTTAATGAGCAAATTATACAAACTTGAAGTTGGTCATACTGTAATGACAAGATAAAAAACTATCTAAAGAAAAGAACACAGGGAAAATATTGTTTTGTCAGATAGAAAAATGTTTACTGTTAGGATGCAACTCGGCCAGCCCTGTGGTTAGTCCTTTTCAATGAACTTATAACTGATGATGCAAGTATTTAAAAATACTATGTCCTTTTGCTATTTAAATAAAAATAACCAACAAAGATATTATGTAAGTAGGCTTAGATAGCATTACAATGATCTTAGCCTGATTAGAAGTATTGTCTAAGGCATGGTACCTTAAATTAAATGGAAAAAAATAACACAATAATGTACCTTGAAAATAATAAGGATAGCAGAACTGGACTGTAAGCAGAAGCAGCAACAATGATGGCAAAGGGACGGCTAGAGCCACAGAAGCTGAATGACCAAACTATGTAGCAAGTTTGGGTCCTGGGCTGAAAGGAAAGAAGTACTAGTCTGTATCTAAGTGTTAAAGCACTGCAATTACTCTTTATTAAACATTCATAGGTTAATATGTGATTACTAGGCTAATGGCACAAGAGCCTTTACAACCCTAGCCAATAATACCCAGGATATGACAATATCATATCTTAATTCCTCAGATATGGGATGGGTTAGTATCAGGGTAGTGGGTCTTTGGGTGTTGGAGCCTAGAGTCATTTTACAGACTGCCTCTTTACATAAGGGACCGGGCAGTACCCTGGGAGTGAATTTACAGTTCCTCATCCATTTATCCAAATTCTTTTTGAAGAGAATTAGGGAAGTTCTTTGTTTTATGAAATGTGAAGTTTATTCCATAGACTAGGTAGACTTTGAGATACGAATTTGTCACTCAAGCAAATTCCGTTAGAATCACAAATAAGGTTCAGGTCCATAGAACGCGTTATCCTTATATAATTGTTCTTGTGAATATTTAACATTTTCATCAGTGCTGGATCAGAGAATCCCTTGTAGGTCAGGCATAAGTTCTCTCTCAATAAATATGAGACTGAGTAAAGGGATAGTGCCTTTAGTCAGTTTGCATCAGACATGTGTCTTATACTTTGTATTTTTTTATAGAAAGACTTCTGGATGCACGTCAGTTGGTGTAGATGCCTGGTTAGTTACATGCAGAATGGAATATTGCACTCAATTATGTGCCTAATGAGGGCTGAGTACAGCACTATGACTTCCTTTGATCTTGATGCCGTGCCTGTACTTATAAGTTGTGTTTATTTTACTGGTTTATGTTTTTTGTCTATGTTTTAATATCCACAGGCATCTTTCTGATATTTCAAGATTTCTCCCACTCAGTTTTCTGCTGGGTATCTACCAGTAGGTCCAAATCTAGGTCATATAGCGCTGTCATATTCGGCAGAAACCTTAGCTTTTCGTTTCATTATATCAAATGTTGCAAACCAGTTTTTGCTGCTGCATGGTTTACCATGACATTTAGTATATAGAAAGCACCATTAACTGCCTACCACATTGTGGTCTCTACAGACACCAGTTCAGACTGTATATTAAACAGTATTAAGGCACATTAACAGCAACAAATCATAATAAATATCTTTTGCTATAGAAAAATATTATTTAATAACCTTTTAACATCAACTATATTACAAGATGTACTGATTATTAACAGAAAACTATAAATTCATGGTGAAGTATCACGATATCCTGCTGTAATCATTCTGCCAATTAGATTTTACTTTTAAGTGTAGGGCCTGCTTTGCACGTATATGAACTAGGCAACTGCCTAGGGCACCGTGCTTCTAGGGGAGCTCTTTTCATTTTTATTTCTTTATTTTTAGAGCAACATTTCTTTGCTCTGAAAAATAAGGAAATAAAATATAAGCAGTGATTGTTTCATCCTGTTACTCACTGCCTAATAACTGCTGAAACAACCATCTTAATATTCAGCTAGATATGCAGATAAAAATGTTTGTAATATGTTAGAGCTTTTCTCCCAGGCATACCTCTCAACTTGCCTCATATTTTTGGTCTTTTTTTCATAAAATTTGTGGTTTTTTTGGCAAATTGCTGAGGATTGAAATCACCAAATAGTGCTATACATTTGAGTTTCAGACTTCATATCTTTTAGAAAATACACGTTAACACAAATTCTGTTATACCAAGTTTCTAACTTTATAACATCAATTTTTAAAATATGTACCTATTTTTGAGCCTTTATCCCCCCATTATTTTAGGCTATGTCCACATTTTTAGTGTTATGAGGTTGAGAGCTGTACTCCTTGGACTTAGGCATTGGAGTGATTTGTGAATAATAAATTAAGATAGTACAGTGGGATTTCCAAAACTCCTTACTTTTCACTTGGCATTGTACAAAATGCAGATTACCTGATAGAGAACAATGTGTGTTTACTAGATCATGTGTACTCATAACAGTTTCATGCGGTCAATGTAGATATTGAATTCTATCTTCTATAAGAAAATAAAAAAAATGTTACCATGGAAATACTGTAGTTGATGACATTTCTTAGAAGCTTTGGAATGGACACTAATTTAAATTTGGCTCTCTTTTTTTGTTTTTGATTACCAAGATTTTGAAATGCAAGTAAAACAATTTAAAAAAATCAATTTATTTTAGATCCCTTTAAATATGCATAAAAAATAAAGCAGAAAACAAAAAGGTGGAGCACAAAAAATTGTGAGAAGAAACAAAACAGACTATAATCAACTGCAGAAAAATGGAAAGAAATAACGGATGTACTCAGCAGTTTTTCCATTCCTAGCCCAGTGCCAATTGGAAAAGTAGTACAGAAGATCTCAAGGAAATACACAAAGAAACCCAAACCGATATTTCAATAATACAAGAAGAAAATGCATCTAATGGAAAAGAAGAGACCATCACTAAACAACAAGATATGAACAACTGAGTTCAAGAGAAAGTAATAAGTAAGGTTGTGCGTACTTGTGAAATTGACAGTGCCTTTGAAAATACTAAAATTAACTGCTTTTCTCATCCTAATAAGAACTACCTGCTTACATTTTTTACTTACCATCCAAAACAAGATATTGCTGATCCTGTATTACAAAAAAATTTTAATAGGAAAGAAAGGACAAACTGTAAGTGGTTATCCTACTGCCAAAAAAAAAATCATTTTTTGTTCTATTTGTCTGGCATTTTCTAAAAGTTCTGAAACAAGTATGGCAGATAGGAGACGCATCTGTCAAAGAACTGAAGAGCATGAAAAAATGCAATGCATTGAAGTTGTGCCGAAGCACATTTTTTACATGCTGCTAGTGCCAATACTGGTAACCTGTTATTTTCTAATCAAATTTCTGTTAGATGAGAACAAGTGAAAAAGAAACAACAAATATTAAAAATATGATAAACCTAAACCAACAAAACCAGGAAAAACAAAGTCCAAGAAAGGAACGCAGAACAAGAAAAAGATGAATCCTTTAATGAATTTCAGCAGAAGACATAAAACAAGCGCTTTCGCTCAGTGAAGTACCGAGATTTCTCAAGTTAGCACTGAAATGCCAAAAACATCTTTAAATAGTACCTTCTAGGTCACCTGATTGATTAATTAACACAATTAATAAACAAACCCCCTAGGAGACTTAAACAGTGCTGCAATGCTATGCAATTATCCATTAGAATCATAAAAAAATAACAACAAATATTACACTGGATGATTGCCATAAACTGATAGGTAAATGAGGACTTAGTTACAGAGGAATAGAATTTGAAGCAGCATACACATTAGAGGATATTGCTGTAGATCATGGAAATTTTTTAGACTTAATTCAGCCTCTTAGCAAATATGATGTTTGCTTAAGTGAGCATATAAATAACTGTATAAAGAAAAGTAAAAATACGCTTGTTGGGAGGAAAAGGTAGAGGATCCATAGTAACCTTACTCTCTAAAAACACAGTCAGTAAGGTGATACAATTTATTTGACATCTTATTCAGGAGATAATTGCAAGTGAGATAAGAGCAGCTAGAATGTTTTCAGTACAAACTGATACAACTCAAGATATCACAGCGATAGACCAGTGTTGCATTATTGCATGGTATATGACCAATCAAATTCACAAGAAGCTATTAACAGTGTTATCCTGTGAATCATAAACTGGAGAATATATGTTTCAACTACTGTCAAATACTCTGAAATCTTGCTGTATTGATATTTCAAAATGAGTTTTCAGTTCTACTGAAGGAGATATAAATATGAAAGAGTAATATAATGGGTTTTCTGCATGGTTTTCAAAAGTATCTCCTCATCAAATACATGTCTGGTCCCATGCATACATTTTCAATTTACTACTTTTGGATGCTGCTAACATTGTTACTGAAACTGTATCACTATTTAGTTTAATAAATGATGCTGTGGTGCTTATCCAAGATTTATATCAGAGAATGAATACATGGGAAAATTCAACTCAAGATGTTCACCATTGTAAATTTTCAGTAATTGTGAAACTTGCTGGTTGTCAAAAGATATGGCTCTGAAAAAATATATGGGGAATTTTCAAATGCAGATTCAGCTTTGTACATGGACCTGTTACATTGAGACTTATTCAAAAGAATGCCAGATCTAAACCTAAAGTATGTCTAAAAGCAAAAGCATTTACAGAATCATTGCATGAAACTATACTAACAGCACATATTTTTCTTGAAATATTTGAACTAACAACCCCATTATCTAAATATCTTCAAAGAAGAGAAATGGATGTTTTGAAGACTTGTTGCATGGTTTCAGTAATACTGCAAGAATTCAAAATGTTCTCGAGAGATTTTGATACTGTTGAAAAGGCAGCCAACAATTTTGATAACCATGTTAACACAAAGTTGCTACTCATACAGAAAAAAGACCCAGGAAGAAGAAAGTGATGCCAGGTGAATCCAGTCATGATGAACAAATGTCTGATGGTAGTACGTCTTAAAGAATACATGTTTACAACATCATTCTTGATGAGATCATTGAAAGCATGTATTACCGTTTTCAAAATAGTAGTGTACTTTACAGGTATTTTTATTTCTTCGATCCAATAAACTTTTCTGAATAAAACAAATGAGGTATTCCATCTTCGGCGCAACTTAAATTAAACAAACACGATTCATTTTGATGAAACAGCCACTGTTGAAAATTTATGAAGTGAACTTGCAAATTTTGCTTTGCATTGAGAAAAATTGAAAACATCAGTAGTAGTAGAATGTACAATTCAAACTGAAAATGAAGATAATATTGACATAGAAGTAGAAAATAAGTAATTCTCAACATGCAAAAACTGTAGTATTTCTTGTTATCTAATTTTATGTCGATAAAACTTACTTTCTGATGCTTATGCTATAATCGGCCTAGCTTATAAATATATGTTAACAGTTTTTTTCATGTGAGGTCTGTGTGACAGAAGTTTTTCTACTTTAAAATTTATTAAAAACCATTTGAGAACCACAGTCTCTAATGATTCTTTCATGTTGATGGCTACAGAAAAAGATATGTTCATGAACGTAGATTCAGATGAAATAATTACTAAATTTCAGAAATGTCAGAACTATTGAAAAATCTACTTGTCCCATAAAATTAATTTGTGATTTGTTAAAATTTATTAAAATTGATAGAAGAACTAAATAATAACTCATAAGTATTTTAATTATTTAATTATAATTTGTTTAATATTAATTGTTTACTCATTGTTAAATAAATAATTTTAATTGTAATGATAGATAATATAATATTAAATATTAGTTGTTTCAACATTTGTCAGTTTGTTTTATTTTAATTCATTTCCCCTGTTTTTTCTTAAGAATTTTAATATCCTGAACTAGCTAGTGAAAATGGGCCAATGGTTCTGATAGATATAATTGTAAATTATTTTTTATAAGACCCAGTGCTCCTACTACTAATGGAAATGTCTGGGTGTCTTTCTTCCACATTTCCTTCATTTCTGCCTGCAAAGCCTGGCATTTTATGACTTTTTGTCTCTCTTGGTATGTAAGACACTGTAGTCACTGGGTGTAGCAATTTCAGTGATCTTTTCATGTACAGCTATATCTAGTTTTCTCGCATTTATTTTTTGAACAGTTGGTAATTGGTGAATCCCTTGTGATATAAACTTCATGTTTTTCTGTACTGCTTTGTAGCTCACGTTTTCAGTGTTTTTCAGCCACTTCAGTACCATAATGTTTGCACAATCCCCAATGCAACAGCCTTGCCACATTATTATGTCTTTCAGTATACAGTCCTCCTGCCATTAGTACATCACAACCAGCAACAAGATGTGTGACTGTTTCCATTTCTCTTTTTTAAAACCTACATTTGTCTGTTTCTCCACCATGTTCAATGGAGTTTGTAAACCAATGTGTACATAATCCACTATCTTTGGCCGCCAGTATTAACCTTTCATCTTTTGGTTTAAATTCACATCTCCTTAACCATTCCTACATTTGATACTGATCAACATGAGGTTGTTCCAAGAATTTTATATACTTGCAACTATATTTATGCATTTTCCACAACTCTTGCCTTCTCATCTGATCCTTCACCTTATATTTTTTCTTTTGTTTTTTGGCACATTCTTTTGCTGCCTAATTTTTATCTACTTCTGGTTTGATTTCCCTTCCTGCTTGATGCTGATATGCTTCTGCTAAACTAAGCAGGGAAGTAATCTTAGATTTATTCTCCTCATGTTTCAAAACTTTCACTGTGTTTAGGTTTTGTGAGGTCGGAAGATATGTATGCAGTCCCATGACTGTAGATCTATGCATGCAATCAGTTTTGAAGAGGCCCATACCTTCTTCAGAATGGGAAATACATAGTCTTTGTAAACAGTGTGTTTTATGAATCATTTGATGAGTCTGAAGCCTTCTCTTTTTTGTCCTGTCCAAACTATTCAACATCTTTTGGGGCCAGTCAATCAGTCCAAAACAGTAAGTTAGGACAGGAAACGCAAATTGGTGAATAGCTTGGACTTTGTTCCTAGGTGTCAATGCTGTTTTCAGTACTAACTTAAGTTTTCTAAAATATTCCTTACTAAGTTTTATTCACATTTGTTCATGTTTTATTGGCAATCCTTCATCATTTCCCAAATATTTATACACTCCCTCTTGCTCAAGTTCCTTTATATCGCATTCTTGTCCTAAGCTGATGTTTTCTTGGTGCTGCAGTTTTCCTGCTTTAAGGGTTGCTTTTGCACATTTATCAAGACCAAATGACATTCTTATATCATCTGAAAAAGTTTTGACTACTTGCAGTTGTGCTTTCAGTTCCTTATCTGATAAGCTATACAGTTTTAAATCATCGACAAAGAGAACATGAGAAGTCTTCACACTTTCTTGTTTCCTAGGAGGCAAATTACAGCCATGACCTAATCTGTTAAGTAGACACCAGCTTAATGAGTTAAGGGCGAGACAAAAGAGCAGCGGTGAAAAAGAGTCACCCTGGAATGTCCCCCTTTGAATTTTTATCCCTGGGATAATAATTTGTCCTTTAACAAGACAACTGCAATAGTCACCATTTCATGGTCTCTGCAATGTAAGTGTAAGGTAGATCTTACACCGTTTTAATCACTCTTTTATGCATGAATATGGGATACTGTCAAATGTTTTTTGTAGTCAATCCATGCCATACTTAGATTCTTCCCCTTTTTACAGTTCTCCATTATGACTTTAACATCATATGATACCATATTCCATATGAATTTCTTTTATTACTCTTTTGTACTGTTACCATGATTGAGTTTTCTTCTAAATGACTACTAACTCTGTTGGCAGAAATTCCATTGTACAGTTTCTATGCAGTTGGAAGGTAAGTTATTGGTCTAAAAAAAAAGTGTCTTGGATAGCTTGCAGGTTTTGTCTTAAGTAGGATTTTTTTTTTCTGTTGTTAACCAGGCTTGTGTCTGTTCAGGGTGTGCATATAAATAGTTCTTACTCATAGCTAAATCTTCAGGTAAAGATGTTAATACTTTTAACAAGAAGTTAGGTACTGCATCTAGGCTTGGGCTTTTCCATTTAGGAGCTTTTCTTAACTTTGTCTCAATCTCTCTGTCGTTTCTTCATCCCATTGCATATCCTATACATTTGAACTTATTATTTCATTTACTTCTTCTATCCATTTAGCATGTTTGTTATATTCCACAGGATCTTCATAAATATTTCTCCAAAATGTATCTATTCTACTTGTTTTGTTTTATGCCTAACTCAGTAATTTTATCAATGATCCCTGAGTGGGGGTTGTGTCAAAAGCCTTGGCCATGATAAATAAGTGATGTGTACCATTTTACCCTCATTCATGGCCCTGGTGACTTTCTCAAAGAAGTCCACCAGATTGAGAAGGTAAGATCTCCCTTTGACAAAGCCAAAATGGAGCTGGTCCAGTTTTTGGAGAGTTGCTATGTTGTTATTGATCAGGTCCATGATAATTCTCTCCAATGCCTTACAGATGATAGTGGTCAAGCTTATTGGTTTGTAATTCCCTGGGTCAGTTAATCAACCCCACTTGTGCAGAGGGATGACTTTTGCAGTCATCCTTTCCTCTGTGCAAGTCCCATTTAGAAGCTGTGGTAAAAGAGGGTTTCTAGTGGCCCTGGTAGATTCTGTTTTAAGGTATTTAAAAAGCATCTTAAAATGTTGTCTGGACCCATGGAGGCTGTTTTTTGTTTTGTCTTTAGCAAGAACAGTAAGGACCTGTTCCCTCATAATGACTGGTATGGATGGTTGCGGGTATTTCTTTGATTGCAGTAGTAGGTGATGGGGGGAGGGTTGAACTGAACTTGTCAACCACCAGGTTTTCTATAGTTTCTGGTTGGGTGTAAGTGCTGCCGTTCATGGTTGACTCAACACATTGCTGAGCATTTCCCATGAAGTTACGAACCCATAATTAAAAAAAAAGCTTTATGGTTATCTTTCACCTGAGAGGCTATCTTTGCCTCATAGTTTGGTTTGGTAGATTCAACCAGCTTTCTAATTTGTCTGTTTAAACCGGTGAGTGTCCTTTTGCACTGACTTGTCTGTCCTTCTTGGCTTTGGATAGGACTTTTTATTTCCTCTTGTTGAATAGCCTAGTTATGCTAGGGGTCAACCAGGGAGGTTTATTTTTGCCAGTAATCATAGGTTTGACTCCAACAGATATTGCCTCTTCTATGCAGTTTTAAACGCAGCTGTATAGTGCTCAGAATAGGCTTCAGTGTCATCCAGATTCTGAGGGGCTTGGAAGTTTAATAAGCTGTCATCTACTTTGAGATAATTGGCCTTTGAAAAGTTCTTAACAGATTTGGAGTTTCTAGGTTAGTTTTAATACTAAAGGAGATCATTTTGTGGTCAGATCTTACCAGGGAGGAGTTAGTGCATGAGACTGAGCAGCATCCTCCCATATTCATGAGTAGTAGGTCTAAGATATTTGTACCTCTAGTTGGGGAGCTAAGTAGTTGCTCCAAGGCATTTGCACTGGTGAAGTCCAAAAACCTCTTGAGCAAGTGAATTATTGGCTAGATAAGTATCCCAGTTTATGGAGGGGTTGTTGAAGTCACCTATAAGTATGGCGTTAAGCTGAATGTTAAGAGATTCCAGCAGGTTTAGGTAGGAGTTGTGGTTTTCCAGGCTCCTAGCATTGAGCAGCAGTAGCTTTTGGAATAGCTGACTGCTCCAAAATGTGTTAATAGACTGGAAAGGAAAACAAGAAGAATGCTTCATGCTCATCAAATGATTCATAAAAATCAGTGCATACCAAGATTATATATTCCCCATTCTGAAGGAGGTATGGGCCTCCTCAAAACTGATTACATGTATAGATCTGCAATAGTGAGACTGCATCCATATCTGCTGATCTCACAAGACCTAAGCATAGTGAAAGTATTGAAACATGAGGAGAATATGTCTAAATTTACTTCCCTGCTTAGTTTACAAGAAGCATATCTGTAACTAGCAAGGATATGATAGTGGGTCACATCTGTGGTTTGGTGGGCAGGGAGTAGCTCAAGCGAGTCATGCTGTTGGACAGTCTAATAGTGTACTTGTCCTTTATGAACAGTGAGACACGCCTCCTCCCATTGTTTTATCATGAGCTGAGGGGGATCAAAATGTATGAAAGGCATTTTAACCTTTGATAGCTGGAGTGCTTTCCATGGTTCTGAACCATGTTTCTATGACTGCACATATGTCTGTTTTCTCCAGGGTGAGGAGTGCTTCAAGGGAGTGCAGTTTTTTCTTTAAACTCCTAGTACTGAGCAGCTGTACCTTTAGGTAGTCGTGAGTGATTTTTGTTGTGTTGGAGAGTTTAACAACTTGGCACGGCCTAAACAAGGCACTATGGGGATAGATACAGTTTTTGCCAGTACCTAGAAGCCACGTGGTGACAAGTGTAAACCCTCTCTGACAAAGAATTGTGGTTTGTTGACCATGTCTCCCCCAGCTGACAGATACTGGATCCCCTTGTTGTGACACCAGAAACTAAGCCAATTGTTGAAGTCAATCATTTTTTGCTGGTGCTGTGGCATCATCACAGGTGAAAGCAAGGTACTACTCAGGGCTAGATTCATACCCACCTGGAACACATACAGAGCTCCAGCATGTCTCACTTCATATAGTCCAGTGAAGCACATCTTAGATTGTTTACACCCTTATGGACTATGACCATGTCATACTGGTACTTGTAGTTTAAAGACCTATGTGCATGTGTGAATTGGCGGCTCCTGGCTCCAGACAGACAGCTCACTGTGATCTTCTCTTTGTTTAGCCTGGTAAGGGAGACATCAGTATGTCTTACAATGGAATCCCCAATAACTAGAATGTTTGGCTGTGTGGTGTATTGCCTTATGGGCTTGGAAGTGGGGCAACTATGATTTTCAGAGTTATGTGTTTTGTGAGGTGCTGTCTTTTTTGAGTGTGTGGAGGGCCATTGAGAGATGCTTTTAGGAGGTCTTAGATAGATTACAAGTGATTACAAGTGATTACAAGTGAGTACATCTGCATATGTGGGTCTATGTGTTTGTTCCTTAGTATTGGCAGTGAGTACTTTGCGTGCAACACTGACAACCTGGATTGGATTTTTTTATGTGTATGTGTGAGAACTTTGCCTCCAATGAAATTGTGTTTCTACATCTCTCACACACTGTTTTTATCTGTTCTAAAATGAAGTCATCATCAGTGAACATGAAGCAGTTGTTACCACGCTGCCTCAGGATTCCCATATCCACCAGGCCAGAAACAGAGATGACAGGGAGGTACCTATCCATTATATCAGATCTTTATTAGATGGGAAGGAGTAGAGGAGACTCACTTAAAGGTCTAAGTGAGTGTTTAATAGTATATTATTAGATGACCTGCAGTGATGCTGCAATTTGGACAAACTGGTTGCTATTCAAGCAGCTGTGAGCAGTGGCAGACTATGGAGAACATTTCCTATTGGGGATATTGAACTGTAGAGGTTTGCTATGAGCATGTACAAAGTATTCATAACAGCTGTGACAGTCTCATCTTTGTAAGGCTTTGGGCAAAATAAAGTCTATTCAGAGGAGAACAAAAAAAAAATCCCTGTTCAGTCAATACAAGAAGGTTCATAAAACAGATTAGAACTGACTGATATGCTTAGTTTTTAACAAAGGCAGTAGGGATATATGATACAAGCATTAGATTATATTAACAGAATTCATAGTATCTGGATGGATAGCATATTTCAAACAAAAGATGACATATCAGAGTAAGGTTGCACAATATTAAGATACATGCCCACCTCTGATAGCAGACTTGTCACTAGTGGAGTTCCTCAAGGATCTGCCCTGGGTCCCCTACTGTTTAGCATCATTTTTCGGTGGTAAAGGCAAAGGCCAAAGGCCTGTGGGTGACCAGGTTTGCCGACGACTGTAAGTTGGGTGTTGTCATTGACTCCACAAATGATGTTAACATACTACAAGAGGGTCTCACAGCAACTAATGACTGAACCCAAAGTCATGGCCTCAAGCTAAATGCAAAAAAATGTATCATCATACCATTTGGCAAAAACATGACCCCTACTGACTACCATATTAACGGCAACCCCCTAAGCACACAACCTGTGGAGAAAGACCTGGGCTCTCAGGTTGATAACCTCACATTCGACCATGATGCAGTGGCAGTGGTCAGAAAAGCCTTTTACTTGGTTCATCTCATAAGTAAAGGCATTGCATCCAGAAAAAAGGAGGTTTTTACCTCTCTGTACTCCATACATTTGCACCAACTGGAAAGGCCACTGAAATACCTCATAAAGAGAATCCATGGCCTCCAACACCTGTCCTGTGTAGACAAGCTCAAATCACCATCACTCTACTCGGTGTCGTACAGATTGCTCAAGGTGATCTATGTCTCACCTACAAGGCAATCTTGGACCCTGCCCTACTAGAGATGATCCATATCCATAAGTCTAACTCCTCACATGCTACCTGCTCAAAAGGCCTGAACCTAATATGTGACATTAACAAAACCTGCTGGAGAGACAGGTTTGTCTTCCAGAGGCTGCCTCATCTCAGGAGTAGACTTCTCATACACGTCAAACAGAGCACGTTACTGACCCTCTTCAAGTGCAACCTTGATGAGTGGATGGGAAACCACAAATTCTCCCAGGGGTTCCACCTATGTCCCTCATTGACAGGGGAGAGAGGTGCTGACTGAGGTTTATTTCTGGGGATATACTCTTGCCTAGGCTTGTAAGGGCCCCAAGGCCATTAGCCTAGTAACCTCCTATTATCCTATGATCCTATGGTGGAACTGCAAAATCGTGACAAAATTCAATATCTAATTAGACAAACATAAGTGAATTCTATGCAGAGGTGAGAAAAAAGTTAAATCTGTTTGTTAAGAAGCATCTGGAATACATTCATCCATTAGGGAACCAGTAGATGAGCTTAGGAAGCTTTGCTTCTTTGTTTAATTTTCTGTAGAATAATATGAAATAGATAGCATTTTACAACTGCATTCATTTTTGTATTTACGGCTTATAAAGAGTTAATGTTTTTGTCCAATCACCACCCAAAGTCATCTTCTGTATGCATTATTTAGCATGCATTAACAAGCTTGTCATGTTTATTGTCACTGCTTATATATGGTCCTGACAGCCAGGAAAAGAATATTAAATATATATATATATATTTGACCGTTTGGATTTCAAATAAAAATTGTCATTACTCACTTTAATCACTTTTAAAATCGCATAAAATAATGTCTACCTGCTGGAATTCATATACCTGTCAGTACAGGTAAAAATGCAATGCTATTTTAAGTGTTTTTTACAGATTTGATATTAGTAAACATAATTTCATATTGAAGGAAAAAGCATCATCTTTCTAAGAATGATTATACATAAATGCTGATCATTATAATGTTGCACATCTAAGCAAACTACTTAACTTTTCTTTGAAGAAAAGAACACAGCATGCTGACTTTGTCAATTAACAGAAATGGTGTTTTTGGAAAGAGACTGTCCTGAGCTACACTGTCTACCCATTGTATTTGTTGATTGTCAGGGAGGCCTATTATTTGGGGGGTTGGAGTTAAGCAAGAAGTGGGCCTATATGTCAGTCATTCACTGGAAGTGGTAGGAGTTTGTCAATTTAGGGAAGGGTAGGATACTGACATAATGTCTGTAGGTGTTTTTATGTAGAATCCAGTGATGTGAATAGACCCCCCTTTCATTGGCCAGGCAGCGTTTTCAGTCTTACTTTTAATTTTAAATTCCCAAACTGGTAATGATGGAGCCAGTAAGATGAAGACAAAGTGGTGGCTGACACAAGCTTGAAAATGTACAGTTGGGACATTTATATCCCCGGTTTACCTGGGGTAATAAAGTGCTATTATCATGTACTATGCTAGTTCCGTTTTCTCTTTAATTTGGGTAAGGTTGTTCATACCGAGATATAGGCATCCTGCATAACTGTGCTGCAGTATAGTCTCCCCCTGCTCAGCAGAGACAGGGGTAGTATCCTCAGCCTCTAGCACCAGGTACTACCTAGATGTAATCATGCTCCCCATCTGTTCTTAAGGATATAACAAGGACAATGAGCAAAGATATGTCACTACTCATCTGACCTTCTTAGAACTCGGTCTTATTTATAAAACCAGGTTACCAGCATTGGTTCTGTTATTTAGAAAGCTGCAGAAAGCTCCTCAGGTGCTGTTTTTTCCTATATACATCATCACATGCATTATTTTATTTGTAATAAGCAACATCTGTTTTTCAGTACAGTGAATGCTCTTTAAATATCCTCACTGTTGCCAAATGGTTAGCATGTTTACTTTGTAATTATTTATTTGGCTAGAAAAGAAAAATAGCTTTTGATCTAATGTAGCCCAGGCAGTTGTGAAAGTCAACAAGTAATGGTGTATGCGAATAAGTACTGTTACAATATTTTAATTATGCTTTACATATAAGCTAAAATTTCAAGAATGGCAGAGAAATAGTTTATTATTACAGATCTGCCCATAGCACAGTCCTTCAAAATATACCCAGAAACAGCAGCATCTGGAGAGGAAATAACAGTAAAATTCTATTGCAGTAATAAAGAGCATTAGCCATCTGATGGCTCGTTTCAATCAAATAATGGTTCCCATTCATATTTAAACAGGAAATATTGTTTAATGTTTATGATAATGATCAAACCAGTGTTAAAATTTAACCGTGAGCCAATCTGCTGCTAGTCTGCGGTGTGTGTTATGAAGTAATAGCAGGAGCAAACCATATTGCTGATGTGAAAACAGCATGTACATCAGTGCAATGCCTCCGATGATGCGTTATCATGACTATGTAAAATACTACAGTGAATCGTGATTAATAGAAGTATGAAATAAAATGGGCCACATGAAGGAAATGAACATTACTAACAAAGGATTCAAAAATAGCTAATGCAAATCAATGTAGCTGAATTTATATGAAAATATGCTGACATATTGTTTGCACCAAATCACCAGAAACAGTAATGTGTTATTATATGTATAGAATCTGCAAATGCATCCTGTGATTATGTTAACAAAATGCTCAAACAAAAAGAAAAAAAAAACACAGTGCTTGTGAATGAAGCCGATGAGAAATAAGGGTGTGAATAGAATAGGGGATGCTTCATGTTCTTTCATGCACAGCAGCAAACACATTTTTAGCTTTTCATCTGAATAATGACAATGTGAGAAATAAAGTTTTGTGAGAGAAATAAGACTGGAGAGGGGTGGGGCAGATGAGGAACAAAGGATTAAATGTGAAATCAAAATGTTTGTGTAATCAAAGTAAACCAGTCATAATAACAACCCCAATTACACTAAATTCTTAAATAAACAAAAGCACTGTTTTAAGTGCTTCAGTAAATGTTATTCATTAAAGAAAGACAACCTATGTGAAAGCCTACAAAGTTATACAGTATAGAGTGATCAATCCAAGTACTACGGTCTTTCAGATCTAAGACAAATGGTAATGAAGCTGTTAAAGTCGTTAGTGCACTTGGAAATGAATATGTATTCCTGGCTAGAACAGAAAGTATTTTAGACCATGTAACATGGCTTCAGATTCATACACTTTATGTTATTTTATGTCTGTATGTGAATGTATGACTAATTCCATAGGGCTATTATACTGTAGCATTTACTTGCATTCAAACAGACATCCTTTCCTCTCTTTTCTTATTAATAGCAGTATTAAGATATAGTTGGAATAGAATACAGACTTTGCCTAATCCCCTGCTTTCATTTATTTGATATACAATAACTGAAGATGCGTTACTTCAGTACTAATTACTTCAGTAGCAATTAAGCATGGGGACATAATTTATGTGTAGCCAGGGGCTAGAGAGAAAGGCCAGATGATTATATTCTCATCACCCTGTGATGTATCTTAGAGATGCTAGATTGAAAATCTCCTTGAGTTTTCTTAAATGTAATTAACTGTGTGACGGCTTTGAAATCCTTTCCATCCTATTACAAAGGCATTACCCAATACTCGAGATGATCAGATGAGATATATGTACCTATTATGCCATTACATGTGGTATCACATAAGGAATTACATTAAAAAACATTGCTTTTCTATATATGTCTTCCTTAAACTGACCTGCATTTTGTCAGTTAGCGATATTACATACTTACGTACTTCAGGGTGCAAGTAAGCTTTTTTAGTTATTATAGGTTAACATCTGCAATATAAATATCAATGTACAAATTCATACTTAGTTAAACAAAATTTGAAACAAATGGGACTTTTTTGTGGGTAAATGGTGTGTTATATACGGGCTACTTGCCTAGTCAAACACTACCCGGATAACAAATGTAAATGAATAAATAAATAAAGGATTGTTATGATTAGAGGTGCTATTATGCTGGGAGCATAGCATGCGTAACCTTGGTATCTGTTTATTACAGTAATGTTTGCTGTATATTAGTCCCATACAATATCTCATACAAAATAATATTATCAAGGAAATCAATTTTCAAATGTTCTGCTGTAACTGAAGTCAATCATCTTGGAATTTAATTATTCCAGCACTACTTAAAGTAAGTGTTAGACATTCTACGATACAGTAAGTATATATAGATTTTATATATATACATCTTATATATATATATATATATATATATATATATATATATATATATATATATATATATATCTTCTTCTTTTGGCTTTTCTCGGTTAGAGGTCGCCACAGTGGATCACCTGTCTGCTCATGATTGGCAGTGGAGTTTTACAGTGTCGAGTTGCCAGCCTGGTGCCCAGCCTTCCACAGAAGGCACACACATGCACACACTCACACCTAGGGCCAATTTAGAGTGCCCAGTCCACCTACAGCATGTCTTTGGGATGTGGGAGGAAACCGGAGCACCCAGAGGAAACCCACGCGACCACAGGGAGGACATGCAGACTCCGCACAGAAGGCACCCCAGCCGAGGATCGAACCAGAGAACCTCTTGCTGTGAGGCAGCAATGCTAACTGCTGCAATATATATATATATATATATATATATATATATATATATATATATATATATTTATATATATATATATATATATATGTATATATATATATATATATATATATATATATAGTTATATATCTATCGACACATATATATATATATATATATATATATATATATTTATATAAAAAATAATATGCAGAAACATGCACACACACACACACACACACACACACACACACACACACACACACACTCAGATATTTATATATCTATATCTGCACAGATATGGATACATCTGATGACATTTTTGGAGGAAAACATGTGGATAATATAGGAGCGTTAATGTTTTCTTGTTTGGGTTGACTCTGTGCTTCAGGGTTTGGTGCTTCAATAAACAGTAAGATTTTGGGACGAGACGTGGTATCCGGTGCTTTTTCTTTGTTTCTTTCTTTTCATCTAATGCACTTTGGTCACTTTGTTTTTTGTTCATATATCTATATCTACACCGATATGGATACATATGTGTGCGCGCACGCGAGTGTGTGTGTGCATGTGTATATATCATTCACTGGTGTTTGATAAATAACATTATTTTAATAATTTTTCCTCCCATTCTCCAACTTCCATTACCATTAACCCCCGCAAGCCAACATTCATCACTGCTTCCTTTGTTTCTCCGACACTGGCATTTGGGGATACTAGTAGAGGGAAGTGAATTCTATGGATTAAAACTGCCTGTCTTCTACAAATATCCTCTTCTGGCTAGCCAGAAGGTACAGTGCACTGCTGACTATACTGAGACAAGTACCAGTGTAACTTTTCAGACACAGTTTGACAAGTCTGTGCCTTCTGAATCCCTGAATCCCAAGTGCAGATGCTGCATTTCCACACCTTCCTCAAGTTAGTGCCTGCCAGTACTCTCCATCTGTGACAGGATTGCTAGTGTTAACTGGTTGCTCCGTCCCCTTCCTGGTCAGCTCTTACAGTATCTGGACCACTAGTTAAGCCTGGATGTGGTTATCTGGGGCATAACTCAAGCCAACACTTTTATACACAGAACAGTCTAAATAGTCTTCATTTTATAATGATTGACATTAAATCAAAGGCTGTGGAAACAGAGTAGAGACATATTTATAATAAGGATCGGACAAGGTTTTGAAGGTGTCTGCACTCTGACTCTAAACAGCTCACATATCCTGAGAGTGTTCACAGATTGCCCCAAAAAGGTTTAGATGTGGCCAGTGGGCTTTTTCAGTCAACAAATGGATACAATAAACAGAAAAACGTGTCAAACTATAGACCGGTATTCATAGCTGTGCAAAAACATTGCGAGTATCTGTAATTTCCAGGAATAAGCATAGCTAGATGGCAAATCACATAGGGACATTTACATTAATGCACAATTCCTTCAAATGAATGCAAGCAAATTAACTATAATAAGATGTAAATGAGAAATTGTGTAAACAGTATATGCTAATGAAGCCTACTTGTGATTCATAGTCAAATATTCGTACCATTAGGGCATTCATTTAAAAAAAATAGCTGCTCCTACTATATCTACTTTGCAATGCACAGATCTACCATACAATAAAAAAAAACATATGTGACACAACTCCCTTAATTATGTACACATGCAGAGTACAGCCGAGTACAGAAAGTAGTCAAACAATAACTGCTATCCTCAGAAAAAAAAGTTATATGATACAACCACCATTATATACATGTGCAGAGTCCATCCAAGTGAGGAATCAGTTTGTTAACACAGCTTTCCTTTCATCAGTCCCTACACATGATTGCCACCTGCAGCCATTAAGTATCTCCACGTAAAGACACAACATGTGCAGCCAGCAAAGTATCCTTGCCACGTCAGTACCACATATGCACAATCACTAAAAGATACCAAAGTAAAGGATTTTCTCAGTGATTACTAATTATTTCTAGTGCTGCTGTAATTATTTTCCATTTACAAAAGGCAATTTTACAATACTGTAGTAATATGCGCATCATATGAATAAAACATTTCTTAAAGTTAATTCGCCTCATTTTGAACTGCTCTATATTAATTCCCCATATTTCTATTATTTTTTCTTCCTTCAAAAAGTATGCAGTAGTCTAATTTATTTTCTGCCTAACTCCAGAAATCCCCAGTTAATGTAGTGCTATTAAATAACTCACATAAGTTCAGGATCCTTTATTCATTTCATATGCAGGTGTGTCCCTTTACATTTATTTCCATGAATCATAGTAATACACCAATGTCTAAGTTGCTTTAACCATGTAATATCTTTTCCCTTAGCCCTTAAGTGTCTTCCAATATTGTCGTAGGGAGGAGTGTTTATCAAAATGCCTCCACATTTCCATAGTCAGTGTGAATGACCTCTGCTGACCTTGTTTGCATAATGACATAGTGGCACTCTTCTTGGACTAACACTATGCACCAATAGATGCCAGCACTATGAATATTGCTGATACTTTAATACAAAAAATATCAGTTTATTTTGGATCCTGTACAACCTAAATAGAGTAATACTGACATATCTGATGAAAGGGTTTTTATGAATGGGTATTACACAAAATAATAATATATACCCCTACACTGCTATTTTATACCCTCCTTCCCACCACTGATGGTTTCACTACCTTTACCAAGATTCTAGGTTTCACAAGAGCTAAACAGTGCATTAATTCCTGCTGTGGGGGCTCTATCAGCCCACCCATTCTTCCATCCCTGAACCCCCCCCCCCCCCGTATTCTAGCTCTGAAAGTAAGTCTCTATCTTATGCACCACAAGCCATCAAGGCCAGTATAGGAAGCTTATACATTCAGCCTCTGCCAGGTGATACCAGAGTCACAGGTCTAGCAGCCGCCCTCCACCTGAAGATGAGTGAGCTGCAATCGATCACTCAAGTGCATCCTCCCCAATGCTGTTTATCAGAATAATTGCTCTTTTGTTAGGGCTTTAATCAGGACTATCTCTCTATACCACAAGGCCTAGTAATAAGGAATAATAATTGGACATTTTAGATATTAAGTACACAGTGTTATACTACATAACATGTACTGGTTTTGAGCCATGTGCTAACATTTTTCATGGATGTCATAGTAATACAGCCACAATAACTGATTTTGCAGGGATTAAAATAAAATAAAAATATTGTGCAATTCATGTTATAACAGTACAGGAAAGAGGAGTTTAGATCATGTAGTTCTTATTCCAAACTCTGTCATTATGCCTAATATAGGTCCGTATGTAAGTTCTAAGCCAGTTCTACTTGTGCACCATTTTAAGCCTAGCCAATTCCCCTAGGTAAGAATGAAACCCTGCACCTCTTGTCTGAAGTAAACACCTTAACCATTATTCCAAACCTTAACACATATATTGCGTTTCTCTATGGGATAAACTTTTGAACTGCTTATAAAACACTCCATTTAATCGTCCTAAGCCTTTATTAGAATGCTGCTTATGATTTACAAAGTAAGCCTTTTGTGCATGTATTTTTACTAGTTTACTTTCTGCAAAGCCTGCCTTAATGAAAAAAGAAAAAAATTCTAAAGGGCATGGAGTTCTGGCTTGTACTTGTAAGTGAAATCATAAATTAAAATATCACTGACCTTGATTTTCAGAAAAAGGCAGCAGAATGAATGTACATGTTTTTTAAAGCTGATCATTTAATTATGTCCTCTGATTGTCTTGCATGGCTTGACATTTCAGATTTGTATCTATTGTGGTACATTTCTTTGGGCTTAATTTGCATATTGAAGTTCTGTTCTCTTTTGGAAATGATGACATGAGGAAAATGTTTATGACACTTGCAGAGCCACTGTTGAAATGTTAGTAATAATCTTTGATGTAAGATAGCAGGTGGTGAACTTTGATTTGAGAGCAAACACATGCAGCATACATTTGTCAGATATGAAAGTATGGCTCTTGACAAGTATACATGTTTCCAATACCTGAGGTGGGTTTTGGAGAGTTTGACAATTCCAAAGCATTTCTGCTTTATCTGCTTACATGGCTGAGGCATATCTGAATCAATACCATGGAGATGCTTTGCTTTTGTTGTGATTTCTGAGACGTGGGACTTACATATTGCAAGTTAAATAATATCTTGAGCATTACTTGTGGAAGGAAAGTTGCTCTAGGAAAACAATATACATACTGACTTGAAAAACATTGCTAGAAGCAAAGCTTTACATCTTATAAAATACATTTAAGAATGTAAAAATATTCCCACACAGATCACACATTCAAACATATACTTTCAGCATAAAATATAAAGTTACGTTGAAAGTATCATCTTATCCCTTTTTAATAAGCATGTTTATTTTCTGCATTTTACATTTGTTTCAGCTCATGTCTAAGATTTGTTTCCATTGTTCATGTGCACTAAATCATAATTACTTATGAAATTAATCAATATTGTCGTTGATACTAAACAAAACATAACTCAGAAATGCTAAAATACCTTTGCCTAAGAGGAACACTGTTTGTACTCCCATTTGCCAAGCTCCTTTGGAAATTACAAAAGGCAAGAACAGCAACAATGTGAGGAATCCAGCTGTCTGCTGCTGGTATCTCTGATGCCAGTTTTTCACTGTAAAACATTCATGAGCATAGGATAGTGAATGGTCACAGACTGATCCTTAAACTCACCATTTCACCCTATAACTCACTTTTTGCTTTACCACCACATTTCAGTGCAACGTTTGCTGTAGTGCCATTGCTGCGCCCGTCTACAAGTCAAATTCCTGATCACCTCCAGGCTCAGTTATGAAAATGTTGAAAAGATACTTAAATTCCATCCCTTGAGGCAGACAGTCTCTCCTCACATGCAAAGAACAATATATTCTCTGAGAATGGGCTTAGTTGTCCTTTGGTGGGGATATATTTTATGGCAGCAAAGCATTAATCTGCATACTAGTGATGACTGTCACTAAATCACAAGAGGAAAAAAATCATCTGTTATAACTTCAATCTTCACTTGCCTCCTTATATCCATCCATACATTTCCTAAATGATTTGCCATGTTGAGGATCGCAGTACAAGCAAGATAAACATGGTAAACAAGACATCCCTTTCCTTAGCTATAATCCCAAAATAACCCAGCAGAAAATACAATTCTTTATTGGATGCTGAATTATACATTCTATTCAGAATTTCCTGAATCTCTCCTAGTGCCTCCTGTCATTGGACAGTGCTTGGTTGCACTTCTAAAAGGCTTCCCCCGAGTCTGTGCCAAAAGGTATCCAGACCATTTTTACTGATTCTGCTCAACGAATAGGAGGAGTGACTCTACACTGAGAATCTCCTTAATTCCTTATCTCCTCAGACTATCATGGAAAGATAATCCAACAATCCTGTGAAGGAACTTCATTTTTGCTGCATGGGTGTCCATTAGCTCATCCTCTCATTAAATACCCAATGCTTGCAGCCATAAGTGATAAAGGGATATAGATTAAGCAGGAAATGCTGAGCATCATTCGATTACTTGCCTTTGGCTTCATTACATAGTCTAGCAAAATGCCTGCAGAACTGTGATTGCTATGTCCATCTATTGTTCAGTCTCATGGACCCTTCTGTCGTGACTCCCAACAAGATTCCAACAAGATCCAAACATACTTAATTTCTTCCGCTGTATATTCTGCAAATGATAAAGTCAAACAGGAAGGGAGATAAGGCATGTGCTTGAATGAACCCTGTATCTTCCCTGAATAAATGTGACTTAAGGCTGCAAATGTAGACACAGTACTCACTTCTCAAATACAGCCAACTAAACAGAATAGAGCTGCAGCCCAGAACATCAAACTTTTGTATCACTTCACAGAAGACATTCCAACATATATGATGATATATCTTCTCTAGTCCTACAAAACAAAACACACGCAGTGCTGGCAAACTCCTACAACACATCTAATATCCTTACAAAAACAAACTACTGATCTATTGGTTCTCGTCAATCTAGTTCTCAGGCAACAGGCAGAATTTCCCATCCAGCACACTGAGGTCAATCTCAGGGAGAAGGTGGAATGTGATACTTCTGCAACTTGATCTTCCTCTCTGTTCTCACTTTTGGAAAAGGGGAACTATTAGAAGAATTGTCCAGTGGAGAAGTATCATCTCTGCCTTCCATGCAGCATGGCAATATGTGGATTAAACACAATATCCTGATAGTGCTTAACACCTTCAGCATTTTCAGCTGCAAATTATCTTGATGTTCTTCATGTTTCACTGTTGCAGTCATCACATTTGGGTTATCCCTGCCAGGGTAGCCCTCAGCTGGCCTGAATACCAGAGGCTTAGTATTTTTGTGTCGGTTGCTGTCACTTCAGGACTGATGTCAGGTCATCAGTAGTATAAAGTAAGGCAGCCGATGCCATTACATCAGTCTTCCTTGCCATGGAGCCCAAAGCAGAAGCAGTTAGCACAAATGCTGGTCGGCTGCTACCTGAGTTTCAGCTATCGAATTGAAGCAGAAGTTTTCTAAAGCTAAGTATCCCATTAGGGATCCTTTTTTCTTGCACTAACCGATGTCAGAAAAAGTTAACAACTGTCTCGCCTGTGGAAAGCAAATACCACACCGAGACTTTCATTCTTACTGCATCACTTGTTTAGGTCCAGACCATGGCGTCTCCTGCTGCTACTTCTGTGCTTTGTTCAACAACAGAGCTATCCATTTTTTGGCCCTTATTGTAGCTAGATATTTTTGCTTACAGTCCTCGAACTCTGATATGGCTTCAGTCAGCCATCCAACAGCAGATCTTTTGAAAAAATGTAAAGCTAAAGACAGAGACAGGCTGCAAAGGTCCAAACCTACTGACAATGCTTTTGTTAAGCTAGTCATCAGTTCTCCGGTCCTCAGTGAGGCACTTTTGCAGCCCCTGATGCCTGCTTCTGTGGATTTTCAGGCCACTACTGAGACCCTTTCGGAGTCCGGTATGCCACAAAACTCTTCTTCAACTAAGGATCCTGTGGCCATCTCTACCTTGGATGAGTCCGGAGCTGCTGAGCAGGCACTGGCTTCTGATGAAGTCCTTCGCACTACCGATTCTCGACACAAACTGACGTCTTCTTTTGCAACTACTGTTCTTTCAAAAACTACCGAGTTTCGTAGGCCCAGGGTACAAACCACACCCAAGAAACTGATGACTCAATCTCAGACAACTGCTTCCTTGCCTCAGTCTCAAATGCTTAAAATGGTGGAAGACCTTATCATGCAAATCAGGGGAATCCAAGCTACCCTGTCCAAAAGGAAAAGAGATCTGTCCCCTGTAGTTATGTCTGAACAAGAGTCAGATGACTCTGATGCATCTGAATATGAAGACATGCAACCCCTCTCTACTTATGAGGAGTCTGATGCAGAGGATTCCATTCCTTCCACCTCTCCACCAGAGGATTTTTCCTTTGGGAAAACCCTTCATACCTTAAGGGTGCATTTCCAATGGGAGAGTCAGGACTACCCTCAGTCTAAAAAGAGACTCAGGGAATTCTTAGATCTTCCACAGCACAGGCCCTTGGCCATCCATTAGTCCCGGATGTTGTGGAGGATGTTTTCCTAGAATTCAGCTTGACTCCTGATACCCTCCCTCCTGCACCCAGAAAACCAGACAGGTACTATAGAGTCCCTGACTCACAATTTTTTTAAAAATTCTACTGCTGACCCTGAGGTAAATTCTCAAGGGCCTAAAGGGATTAAAGCAACCTCTGCTAAGAATCTCACCCCCTCAGACAGGGATTCCCAAGCACTAGACAGATGGGGTAAAAAAGTATACACCTCAGCTACTCTTGCTATCATGGTACTAAATTGTCAGTTCCATATGCTAAAATTTCAGCAACCTACCCTGGAACTCCTCAAAGAAAAAATACCTTCCTTTCCTGCTTGTGCAGAATCTAAAGAGTTACAAGAGTTAATGCATTCTGCAAAACAAGTAACTAAACACACCTTGTACTGTGGTTTTGATGCCCTAGTAGATTCTTGCAGGGCAGCAGTCTCAGGATCTGTCATTAGAAGGCATGCATGCCCTTGCTAGACCATGTCAAATCTAAATTGTTGGATGCCCCCTTGCACAAAGACAACTTATTTGGCACTAAGGCAGAAGGGGTCTTAAAAAAGATGGAACAAAAAGCAAAATCTATGCAGACAGTTAAGGATTTCTTACAGGTCCAGCCACCCAGGTTCAGCAGACATTGTCCCACCAAGCACTGGTCCTTTCCTGCTCCCACTAAGCCAGTCCAGCCCAAGCCCCGGGAACCAGACCCCCCAGACAGCAGCCACAGGGAATGCAGAGATCTAAGCAGAGGACTACCTCCACTTCAAAACCAGGAGTTCTAAGCCACCCCCTTATGTTAAGAACTCACAATGATCCACCTCCCCCACCCCTTCCCTCTGCCCCTCTTCATTTACCCCAGGAGGAAAACCCTCCGTTCACGCAAGCACCTGAGCCACCATTACCAGTGACTGCTGGGTTCTCAACATAGTGTCCCAGGGATATAAATTTTCTTTCCACACCCTTTCTACCCCAAAAGGGTTCCCAGATCTACCTCCAAACCAATGGGCAGAAGCACAAAAGCAAGTTCTTTCCATGCCCTCTATGAGGGCAGTAGAGCACGTTCCTGCAGAACAGAGAGGCCAATGTTTTTACTCCAGACTTTTTCTGGTGCCCAGAAAAGAGGGCACCTGGTGCCTCATCCTCATTCTATCCATTCTAAACACCTTCCTGGTGATCCCAAACTTCAAAATGCTCACCCTCCAGCAGCTGCTACCCATGCTCTCCAAGGATGCTTGGCTAGCCACCCTAGATCTAAAAGAGGCCTACCTCCGTATTACTATCAGGGAATCATGCAGGAAATATCTCTGTTTCAGGGCAGGATCTCAGCACTTTCAGTTCTCTCTGTTTCCCTTTGGCTTATTTACTGCTCCCAGAGTTTTCACAAAATGTCTGGCTCCGGCCATTGCCTTTTGCAGACAAAGGAATATCCAGATTTACCCATACTTAGACAACTGCCTAATTCAGGTAGACAGCCAGGAAAAGCTGCTCAAGCACCTGGTCTTTGTAAAGTCCCTACTAACCTCCCTAGGGTACACAATTAACAAAAAGAAATCCAAACAGGTGCCCACCCAAAGGATTATATTCCTGGGAGCAAGCCTGGACACAGCATCCCAGATGGCATTCCTTACACCAGAAAAGCAAACATTCCTGGCAGCATACTTCTCTCAACTAGCCTCCAGACCCCAGCTATCTGCAAAGAAGATCCAGCAAGGTCTGGGGTTCATGGCATCTTACATACTATTCATTTCATATACCAGACTGCATATGAGGAAACTTCAAAAGTACCTAAAAAACGTTTGGTGTCAACACTCTCAAGACCTGAAGACTCTTATACCTATAATTCCTTGCCTCAGAAAAGAATTTCTTTGGTGGGCAACAGCATGCTCCCACAACAAGGGACTACCTTTATCACCACTCCCCACTAGCCAGACCCTCACCACAGATGCATCAGACTATGCCTGGGGTGCACACCTGGATGGCAGGTGCATACAGGGCCAATGGAGCCCACAGCAAATCCCTCTGCACATTAACCAAAAAGAGATGATGGCTGTCCATCATGTCTTGATAGCTTTCAACCTCCTTCTCTCCCCAGGGGCTCTCCTGATCAAAACAGACAACACCACTGTAATGTGGTATATCAACAAGCAGGGAGAGACTCACTCCTACCCTCTATGCATGCTGGTCATGACCCTTTGGCACACAGCCTCTGCCATGCAACTCCACCTGTTAGCACAATTCCTAATAGGTTCTCTCAACTCTCTGGCAGACCAATTAAGCAGAAATCTTGTGGACCCACATGAGTGGCAACTCAACAGAAGAACCCCATAACTCAGAAATGGGGCACCCCAAAGGTCAACCTCTTTGCCTCCCACACCAACCATCAGCTCAATAAAATTCTGCACAAGGAAGCATCACTGCATGGCTTGGAAAGTGGAGGCCCTGTCCTTACCCTGGGTCACTCTCTCGGTCTATGCTTTTCCTCTACTACCTCTCATCCCCGAGGTACCGCTCAAAGTAAGGGAGGAAAAACCAAGGACAATTCTTATTGCTCCAGCTTGGCCTGGTCAGCACTGGTACCCCTTGCTGCACAGAGTGTCCACACTGCCACTATGGCATCTTCCTCAGATTCCAAACCTCCTGACCCAGAGGGAAGAGGAATTCATGCATCCCTAATTGCAGACACTCAGTTTGGCAGCTTGATTTATTCCCTAACCCCCCCCCCCCCCATCAATCTGCCAATCTCAGTAAACAGGTTTTGGATGCTATACATGAGGCCAGATGCTCTAGCACTAAAAAGTCTTATGCTGAAAAATGGAAAAGATTCTGCACTTGGATTCAGGCTAAGGGAGCCAATATGGCACAGCCCTCCCTCCGTCTAATCCTGGATTACTTAGCTGACCTGCTACACAGTGGCCTCTCTTTTTCCTCTATTAAAATTCATGCCTCTGCTATCTCTGCTCATTTTCCCACTGAACAGCCCCTTTTCTCACACTCTCAGATCAAACAGTTCCTAAGAGGGGCTAGCAACTTGAAGCCACCCAGAAGAGCACCACCAGCTTGGGACCTTAACTTTGTGTTGGAAAAGCTTACCCTGCCCCCCTTTGAACTAGCTTCTTCTGCAGAGCTAAAATTTCTCTCCTGGAAGACAGCTTTTCTTCTGGCTATCACTTCAGCCAGAAGAGTCTCCGAGCTGCAACCACTCATGGCTGTGGAACCCTTCATCATCTTCCATGCAGACAGGGTATCCCTCAGGTCTAACCCATCCTTCATGCCCAAGGTGGTATCCAGTGTGGCTCTCATCCAATCCATTAATTTGACCACCTTTTTTCTTAATCCCCAGAACAAGGGGGAAGGATCCTGCACTCTCTAGACATGCACAGACAGCTCATATTCTATCTATATAGGACTAAATCCTTCAGAAACTCTGATCAATTGTTGGTTAGATTTGCTAAAGGGGCAGAAGGCAAAGCCATCTCCAAACAGACCATTTCCAAATGGATAGCAGACTGCATCCATTTCTGCTACAAACAATACAGAAAGCCTCCCCCCAAGGGGGTCAGGACTCACTCCACCAGAGCAGTCTCCATCTCTGCAGCTTTCCTCAAAGGAGTCCTCGCTAGGGACATCCTGGAGGCTGCCACCTGGATATCTGTTCACACTTTTACCAAACATTACCACCTGCCTGTCTTTTCCAAATAGAGGGCAGGGTTTACCTCTGCAGTCTTGCAGGATATCCTAGCCAGCCCCTAGTTTCCTTGACTGCCTCCACCAATTTCCTCAGCTTTGGGAATCAACCCAAATGTAATGACTGCAACAGTAAAACACAAAGAACATAATACAGTTGTGTACACTTACCATAGATGTAGCTGTGCAAGTGTATTCACTATTGCAGTCCTGGTTTCCCTCCCTCCATCCCCCATTTTTCTTCTCTTTCCTTACAAGGGAAATATTGGTATTTACTTTCTACTGTTGAGGTTTTTCCACCAGAACCTGACTCCTACGTGAGGGCTCCTGACAGGTTAGGGCAAGATAAACAGATGTAATGGTGTCTACTGCCTTAGTTTATACTACTAACGACCTGACTTCAGTCCTGAAGCAACAGCAGCCGACGCAGAAATACTAAGCCTCTGGTATTTGGGCCGGCCGGCGGCTACCCTGGCAGGGATAACCAAATATGATAACTGCAACAGTGAATACACTCGAACATCTACATTTATGGTAAGTCTACACAACTGTACTTTCCAATGCCTTTTCAGCATTAAACATTTTAATTCCAACTAGGAGTGCATATAAAGAAATGGACTCAATGCCACTCATTGCTTCAGGCACTGAGTCCTCAAAGGAAGGAATTTCTAACAGATTCAGAACTTTTCCAAAATGTTTCTTTCACTTTCTAACAGTATTCTCAGTCATGAGAAATATTTCTTTATCATGACTTCCCAAGCTCCCAGGATGTCTACTTGTCAATCTTTAAACTGAACACCATTGTCTATGTGCTTTCCAAACTATACCCATATCTAAGAGGTCACTTCAGTGATTGTAGCAGGTGCTACTCTCAGTACCTACAGGTCGTAGCTGACACCCCCCCCCCCCTTCGGCTACTCATTGTCTTTCTTCACTGCTGGTATCTACCAGAAAGCCCTAGAATTACTGCCACCTGAAACACTTGTAAACATTTGGCTACAGCTCCACATCCCTCACCATTTCAGTATAGTGCAGATGTTCTTTCAGGTGTACAAGTTCAACTCATGCACACAGAAGCACCTACTCTAGATTCCAAGGACAGTCTCATTGTATGCCTGTTTTTCTTGTATCTCATCCAGACACTGTCTCATAGGTTCATAAGTATTCACAACCAAGTAGTGATCAGCTGAGAGTTCAGAAGATATAGAAGTCAGGTTTTGTTTGTGGCTAGAGTGGAAACAGCTGGAAGACTTAGTTAATAAAATGCTACTTCACAGAAGAATGGCTTTAAAAGGGGAGAATTGCCAGGGAGGATGACATAACACAGGTCAGCAGACAGATTTGTGATTCCCTAAAATAGAACAGAAAAGTGTGGTCTGCTGTAGAGAGAGAGAATAGAGGAGTGGGTGAGGCTACATGAAAGCTACATAACAGACTTCATATTCCACTGGATTTTTTTGTCAACAACTTCTTTGTGCCATCACATGTATTTATGCATGTATGTAGATGTGAATCCATGTATGTAAATGTGAATCAAACTGAGAATTAGCTAGATTCCATTCAAATTACAGAAGGCCGCATAGCTGTTACCTACAGATGAGCTAGAAGCATTACAGAGCTCCTGCAATTTCACTTTTATATAATGTGTCATAAATCTCTATTGTAATATTTGCAGAAGCAATTTGCAAATGGGCAAAAACAATCTACAGGGGAAATAGTTGCAGTGCCTAGCTAACTATAAAAGACACATTTACTGATATCACAGTATGACTAGATAAACAATGTCATACAGTGACATTTCAAGCTGCAGCGGCAAGAGTACCACATTCAGCTCACTGCTACTTTACTTACATTGCAATGCACTGCCTTAGCTATTAGTTATGGCTAGGCCTCCAAAGATATTATAATCCATACATATTTTTTGTCTACCTGCAGCAGATTTTGTAGAGTATGTTCCTTGTAACAGCTGTATTTTAATGGTAGAGGGAAGTGGGCAACGACATAGTGAAACGATGCCATTATTGTGCGAAAGCTTTTATTTTCATTGGACACTAAGTGGAGTTGCCCTGGTCTCCATTACTAAGTGGGATGTTTTTTTTTTTATTCTCTTAATACTTTTTTGCCTGGACATACCTTTTGGGTTATGCTTTATCATTCTGCTACTGTCAAAGTATTTATGGTTTATATTTAGAAGAATGGAAATACTGTGAATGATAAACAGTGTTTGTGTAAGAAAAAAATCAAAAGAAAAAATGCTTTCAAAATATAAGAGGTTATTAGGATGGCATTTTAGTTATTGGTGACACAAAACGAATACATGCTTAACCTCATTTATTTCCTATTTATCAATGTGTTTCTGCAATCCAAAGGTATCTTTGCTCTGTGTTTACCAACAGAGGACTTGCCGTTAATTAGTTCATCAGTAAAACTGTTTTTCACTTCACTGAATACTGAAATTAGTCATTAGAAAGCCATTCTTATTTACCATACTTAGCGTTCAGTGCTTTGGGGAAAAATAATAGCAAACTACTACATTTTGCTGGCATAATGCAGTTATCAGTTTCATGAGTTCTGCACATTTTAAAATGTTTTCTCAGAGTACTGAAATGGAAGCACAATATTTTTTAAGTGTTTTTCATCCATTCATTTTTGTTTCCATTTTTTAAACATTCTTTTGTTGATAGGCTTTTCAAAAGAGTAATTCAATGTCTCTTGTTGACAAGGAGAATAAATGACATTTCGAAAAAGAGAGAGAGAGAGAGACTGCAGCATTAGGTTTCTAGACATTCATGGCCTCCTACACTGTCCCCATGCCCTCATCCTCTTTCTGTATATTGTTATCATTATGTTATCAGTGTCAGGGGTGAAACAGGTAACAAACTCACCTTTGGGGTGTAGCTCAGTTGGATGTAAAAGATCCCATGGCATCTATCGAATAGAGTGGGGGGAAGTTCCCTAATGGTACTAACCCAGTCAACAAAGAATACATAATCTATCTGTACATATCCTGCTTGCAGGCCAGGACAAATCTCCATGTTTCCTTAATTCAACATTTGTATATCAGCTCTTGTCTAGAAGACATGCATGCCTTGAGTACATGGTGGGAGAAATTAAGTTACAGCTCCTGTCAGCAGCAATGGTATACAGTAAACACCAGCTCAGTTTGCTAAAGGTTTGCGCAATGAAGGAGTGTGAGAATACATGAGCATTATAAGATGCTGGAGTAGATTACAAAGAGGAACAGAGTGGAAGCAAAATTTGCATTTTAAATACTAATGGTGAATTTATTCAACAAAGCTAGATGAATCTAAAATCATAGCAAAGAAGGCATGTTTTTCTAATAAGGCGGTAATGATTCAGTGATTGTGACTATAATGCTTTTATAGAATGATTAAGGTACCAGCGCAGTAGCATTTTGTAAAACTACCCATTAGAGGTTGTAACATTCTTGACACAGTCTTTATCAACCCAGCCCCCACCTGTTCCCCACCAGACACCTCCTCATCCCTGGTTAAATCTGACCACGTATTGGTTATCTTCTCTGTCTGGCCTAGTTGTACTATGCCATCATCAAATGAGACCATCTGTAAGGATTTCTCCTGGCAAACCTACTTTAGCTCGTAGAAGAAATGTAAAATTCCCAACAATTCCTTGCAAGTACATTCATTTAAGAGGGTTGCTACACTCCCCTCCTTCCCCTACTAGCAGCTAAGCAGCTGCATAGAAATGTCAGTATTCATCAGCACTAAATAGAATGGTACATTAAGGAATAAACTTCTCTGGTGAGACTTCCATATAAATAAACTATATAGCAAAAGATGGAAAATAATGCAACGTTGTAAGAATTCCCCATCCTCACATCTGAAGATCACATTGAAACATGCCAGCAAGGAACTTAGACATGCTATAGAAAATGTAAAACATAGTATAAACTTACAGCTTCCACAGATACCAATGGAAACTTCAATTCTTTCTTCTGATATGACAAAAATTATAGAATAATGTCCAACAATGCACTGAGTTCATCCATAATAATATTAATATATTAGAACTACTTCCAATGCCCATCAGTTTAAAAATCCCCTAAAAACTTTCCTTAACTTGTACGAGCCCAGGCTAAGTGGCTGCAGAATTGCTTGTTCTTGCTATCCTAGCTCTTTCTGACTAATAGCTATATTTAAACTTTCTTAATATTGTTATATTTAACTGAATTGTTACTTTAAAAAAACTATACATCCTGGATCTATGTTAATTTGTACTTCATCTCTGTTAATTTGTCTTTTGCAATATGTTATTGATTACTATATAATTTTTGTAATGGTATGTATTCATGTACTTTTAAGATATATGTGGAGTTTTTCTCCTCGGGCCTCCGCTGAAAATGGGCTTTTCATCCAGTCGGATTTTCCCAGTAACGAAATGTAAATAAATAAATATCATGGGTTGCAAATAGGTAGTGTTTTCCTTATCTGTGATTTGGTTTGATCTAATCTATAGTAGAGTGCGTGAGTGGGTACTTGCTATTCTAAAATGTACTTTTGCAACCTTGTTTATATTGTTTGCCATGAATAGGCCGATTTAAAATTAAACAATGCATATATTTTCCACAGCTCCTTCTAAGTATATAAAAGCTGAATGTTTAACATTGTTAAAATATTTCAGATTTTTTTGTTACTGAGGATCCCTTGTCTGTGATGAATAAAGGCTTGTTGCTTTGGAACACTGCATGGGTTTCATGATTTCTGGAATTTATTGTGACAGAGCTCATCAACGAAGTTTTAAGACCACTAATTTCTCTGTTTTTTTTTTATTTATTTTTTCATCGATGATAATATCACACACTCTTATCTCAAGGATATGGTCAATATATTAGCAAACAGATTAAGTGCTAACTTTACTCCATGTGGCCAAATTGTTGTGCTCACTACCCCTAAAAATTTTGTTTCTCCTGAAATTACCTTGGAGAGACTCATAGAATCCTTGTCAAAAGCTAAATATAACATCCATAGTTGGGACAATATACCAGGCTGCATTCTCTTCAGTACCAAGTATGCATTGTCTGAGCCTCTTCATAAGTCTTAAACCTCAGACTCTATGCAGGGTTTGCACCTGATGCAAGGAGAACAGCAACTGTGACTTCCCCAACACAAAGGTGCCCCCCCTGCAGACCCAGGTAATTATTAGCCTTATGAACAATATATGCAAAGCCATGGGCAATATCATAGCAGAACTCATTTATGCAGAAATAGGCAGCTTTTCAGTCAGTTTGTTTTTTTAAAGAGCAGATCTTGCCTTCTGAACCCAGGAAGTTTCTATGAAAAGGTTATGGAACCTAGAGACAGTGATCACTTTGTATACACTAGTTATCTTGATCAGACCAAGGCTTTAAATTCTAGAAATATTAGACAAACTTTATGTAAACTCCTGTGTTATCCACTGGTCTACAAACTGGATATTCAAAAGATCCCAAGTTGTGAAAGTTGCCACTACACTCTGTGACTATAAAATCATAATGAGTGGGTATCACAAAGATCTGTGCAAAGCCCTCTCCTGTTTGGTATTTATATTGCTGATGTGGTTGACCAAATTTGCTGATGATTGCAAGCTGTGTACTGTTTTCCATTCATCCACATATACTAAGCAACTCTAGCAAGGGCTGGAATATGCACATTCCTGGTGTACTGAAAATAGTTTCAAGTTAAATGCAAAAACATGCAATGCATTAGCGTTCAGCAAAGAAGCTGCTCCCACTTCATATGTTATAAAAGGTACTCCTCTTCAGCCAGATATGGCCGTAAAAGACCTGCATACTTATGTGCACGTCTCTATCTGTTTCACTCAATCATCATGTTTCCACAGTATTTTAAAAAATCATTCTAACTAATTAGTAAGGGAATATCTTCAAGAGTTTAAAAAGTCATCCTGTCTCTGTATTCTTCCCTTATCAAACTCATCAATTAATACAGTGCCCCCTTTGGTATATTGAAATCGAAGCGTATCCTCCTCCTCCTCATCATCATCATCACGTCCACCTTTTTCTCCATGTTCTATATGGGGGTCGGGTTGTCGTGTCAACTGTTGCCATCTTTCTTTATTCAGTGCCACACTTCTGCCTTTTTTGACACTCATGCCTGACTGTTGCAGGTCTTCTCTCACAAAATACATACATTTCTTTGCTGGACTCCCTCGTTTCCTCTTGTCTTCTTCCTGTCAGTCCCAAATCTTATTCACAGACTGTCTTCTGCTTTTCTGGGCATGAGCCTGATCCACCATAATCTGTCCTCTTTTACCTTTTCTGTAACTGGAGCTACTTTGGCTTTTGCTCTTATTTTCTCATTTCTACATCTGTCTCACAATGTGTATCCTAACGCACTTCTCAGGCACTTCACCTCCATCACCTCTAGGTTCCTCATCTGCTCTGCCTTTACTGACCAGGTCCCTATACCCTGTAGTAGTACTGATTGCACCACTGTTTGTACACCTTACGTTTCATCTTCTTTGGCATTCTTCTGTCATATACTACACCTTATACTCTGTACTAGTTGGCTGTAGCCCCTCTGATTCTAACTTTGACATCCTTCCCTTCTCCTCAACAACCTCTCCCAGGTACATGAAGCTGTTAGTCTGTTCGACAATCTGTCTGTTTATCTCAATTCTCAGCTTCATCTGGATTCTCCCCATTTTCTGCCATTACATCTGTCTTATCTGTGCTCACTTTCGTCCAATGTGCTTTCAGTTTTGCATTCCATTCTCCTATCCTTGGCTGATGTCTTTGCTTAGTCTGCTTGTAATGCTGCATCATCTGCATACAGAAACTTTGTTGATTTGCCCCCTCTGACCTGTTTGCTAATGTAATCTAACACCAGTATGAACTGCAGTGGGCTCAGACCTGAACCCTAATCCACAGCCACTCCCACAGGGAACCCTCCCTGTGAGACTGAACACTTTTCATAGTTGATTAGTTTGGTCCAAGTACAAAGCTTTCAGTAATTCTACCAATGTTTCTAGGACTTTTAATCACCTCAGGACTGCCCAAATCAGCTTTTTTGGGACTTTGTCATATGCTTTCTCCAACAGTGGGAATGCCCATTTGGACTCTTTCCTCATATCTAACTTCTTCTCAACTATCTGTCTCACTGCAGACATCTGGTCATTTGTGCTGCATCCGGATCTGAATCTGAAATGCTCATCTCCCATCTTATGCCCTACTACTCTGCATATGCACTTATCATTCATCTTCTCCAGAACTTTCATGCAATGTGACAGTTTGATACCTTTGTACTGCCCACAGTTGTAAATGTCCCCTTTGTTCTTGAACACTGGCACTAATATGCTTATTCTACAGTCACGCGGGATATGCCTTTCTCTCTACACTGCTACTGGTACCCTCAGGACCTCTTCGCTATCTCATCTAGCATCTTTTTCATATCTGTTTTGACCTCTACTGAGCCTGCTGCTTTCCCTGACTTCATTTTCCTTAGTGTTGTTTTTACTTCTTCTAGGGTGGGCTCCTCTTTTTCTCTCATCATAGGCTGTGTCTGTGGCAGTAAAGCTTCTGTAGGGGTTTGTTCATTCAGAAGCTGCTGAAAGTACTTCTTTCATCTGCCTTTGATGACCTGTGGACTGGTGATCTGGTTGTCTATCTTTTTACCTTTCTGCCTTTGTCTTGTAATCTAATATAGTTTCTTTTACCATCTACTGACTCACTTTCTGGAAGCTGGTAGAGTGCTTCTGATGCCTTGTTTATGCTGTTGCAGCTCTTTACATAGCGTCTTTGTTAGCCATCCAGCATTCCTTCCCAACCCAGTCTATCTTTTCTATCTCCGACTTTTTCCTACACTCCTTCTTTCTTTTGATGACTTCCTAGACTTCTGCATTCCATCACCAGCTTTCCTTATGTGCCTTATTTCCATACATGGATTGGCTGCATGTCTGTTCTGTAGTCCTCACACCAGCTGTTTTGATGTGCTGACATTCTTCTTCTACTCCACGTACTTCCTCTTCCTCTTAAGGTGCTAGAGCTCTTAGTAATTCCTTGAACTGCTGTACTCTCTCTCCAGCCATCTTCTAGGTCTTTAGTCTGGTCTCTATCGACCTTAGAGCCTTCTCTGATCACTGCTTGCAGTTGATTATGACAACCAGTGGTTTATGCTGTGGGCTGACTGTTTCACTGCCCTTTCCTTACTAAGAGGAAGTCTACCTGTGTTTCATGTTGGCCACTCTTGTATGTGATCTTGCGATTGTCTCTATTCCTGAGCCATGGGTTGCCTACTATCAAGCCATTAGACAGACAGAAGGCTGTGAGGTCCTCTCCTTCTTTTTTCCTGTTACCACATCCATGTACACCCAGACAGTCCTCATATCATGTTCTCTCTGTCCCAATATATGCATTCAATTCATCCATTATCAACACCAATTCATGTTGTCCTGCTTTATCTAGTGGGTCCTGCAATTGCTGTCTGAATGCACTCATTTCCTCAGTATCACAATCATGCTGTGGGACATAGGCTGATATTATGAATACTGCCCTATCAGTAACAAATAACTTTTATAATAAATCAAACTGGACAAACGTTGCAGCTTAAAAGTACTGTTCCAACTTTACTTCTCATATAGTACAGATGATGTGAGAGATATAACATTTACCTTAGGACAAATGAGTCCCTTCCATACCTCTAACATAACTGGATTTATACAGCTCTTTATATACAGTTTTAGTCCTCTTGGTATTCTATTTTGGAGAATTGCTTATCCTGTAGAAACAATACTAAGCTTCCTTGTTTAACAATGTCTTGTAAGAGACCAGCTTTTCTGACAGTGTGAACATCCTGTAATCTATTTGGATTTTTGTACAAAAACATCTGTTCTTGTGCCAATGCTGATAAGCATATCCTGTTTTCCATGCAGAAAAACATATTTTTGAGAAAACACAGTGTCATAAACATATCCTGTTGTTTTAGGAAACATATTGTGTCCATCCTGTTATTTTAGGAAACATATTGTGTCCATTTTTTATATGCAGAAAAACATGTCAGTGTTCTTTAAAAGCAGATTTGGCATTTTTGCTCTTGCATACATCCCGTTTTTAAGTCTGTAAGGGAAAAATGTCCATTCTTTAAAAGCAGATTTTGTATTTTTGCTCTTGCATACATCCTGTTTTTAAGTCTGTAAGGGAAAAATGTCCATTCTTTAAAAGCAGATTTTGTATTTTTGCTCTTGCATACATCCTGTTTTTAAGTCTGTAAGGGAAAAATGTCCATTCAGCAGATTCCTTTTCCAAGCCATGGTCATTTAGTATGACTGCTGATCACATATTACTAAACTCTGTTTCTGCATTTAAGCAAGCTTTTTCTTTCAGCATATTTACAACATAATTAATTTCAGCATTATATTAATAAAATCTAACAATTATTACACTGGAGTCTGATTGCTGAGACTCTGTCAGTAATTCTGGTGACATCCCTCACTGTCTTCTGAAGCTTCTCCCTCACCACAATTCCCACAACATTTCTAGTCTGTTCTCCTCCTGAATCCTATGCCAAGTGGCCTTGCTGCACTACCTTTCCATCTTGTCTCCTAGATACATATGATTTCCAGCGTCCTCCTTACCATCATGTCATCTTCTTCCAAGTGCCGTCCTGTTAGTGAACATGCAGTGATTCTTAGTTCATGTTTGGCAGATTGGTTTTACATCCAGCTTTTGCTCAAGAGAGCTATCTCAGGTAACCCAAGCTGGACAACTAAACAATGGTGGGCCAGTAGCTTATTGACACAGGGCTTCTGGACTTTATGGCAGGAACACCCTGACCAAAAGGGGTACATACAACCTTCCCACCTAGGCCCACTTATCACCAGGAAATAGCCATGCTCATTTTGCAACTTTAATCAACACAACTGAATCAGCTAGAGGCATATTGTACACCAACTGAGTTGCTAACCCTGCCATATTGCACAGTCTGCGAATCATGTTTTTGCGCACAACAGTAGATGCCCAAAGTGGTTTAGCTATACAACTTTTCCCCAGAAGGGCACCATATAGAGTCTGTGCTACTGCCCAAAACTCTGTTATTTGGTGAGGTTGAGATGGAAAAAACTCAGTATGCTTTTTGGAGTTAGGAGGAACCCCACAAATTCACAAGGAGAACTAGCAAACTCCAAACAAGCACTGGCCAGAGGTCAGGTTTGAACCTTATTCCTTCAGCATGGTAGGCAAAGACCTTAACCATTATGACAACTGAAAAGAGACCAAAAATCCCTAACCAGGAAAATGAATGGCCTTTACATCCTTCAGCTACTGCTAAGATTAGCATGACTCTCCTTATATTCAGTAGCCTAATGGCTGCTCCAAGGTAACCTGTGTTTAGGTTTGTTGGACATGAAAGTCTTATTTATTCTTCAGCTTCTATTTAAAACCAGTACTTCAACAAATATCCAAACTAGGGTCCTAAATCTACAGGATGACATAAACCAGACTCACCTGACTCAGTGGATGGATAGGTTTATATGACTGTGTATTCCTAGCCTATAGAATAAGTTGCAGCCATAGGCCAAACAATGTACTACATTTATAATCTTTAAGACTAAGGTAAGGAGAAACTTACATCTAGTTTATCAGGTAAGGCCCTGCTTGATTTAGGAGGAGAACACTATTATTTGATTGGCAGGGTGGCAAAAGCTTTCAGTTTGTCCACTTAATGGTGCATATGGCTAGGCATCCTATGGTCCTTATGATTGCTTACCTAGTATTACTTTTACTGTTCCTATGTATTTGAATAGTTGGTTTTGTATAACATTCATTACATCACTGGTTAAATGGCCACATTTTGTTATTGATAAAAGGGGAAACATGCACTGAATATGCTGCTGTGTTCTTATAAGTACCATTCACTGGAGCCCCATGTGTTCTCTGTGTTATACACTATAGTGTTATACACTACCATATGGGACCTGTCATAGTCTTCATAAAGCAAATAACATTGGAATGATGTGAAGGGAAACAACAGCTACACTCTCTTCATTGCAACACAAGACATTGAATATGTGCATTATGTTTTTTTAATTTCTGATGTGGTTAATTATTGTAAAATAGCAATATGAAATTAGGTTTGTTAAAGTGCTTTCTAGTTAGGAAATCCATTAATATTTTATGTATTCTCTTTTTATATATTTCTGTGGAAATGAACAGTACCAGAAATCTGCCCAAATGGTAGCTACACCACCATAAACTTTTTTTATTATTATTTTGCATAGCAGTCTACTTTCATAAGCTGTATTTTTAAATACAATTGCATGTTTAAGTTCCCATGCTGAATTTAGAATGTAGATGTTTCTGTAACCTTGTAGTATGGACTGGATACTTGTCACTGGATACTAAACTGTTTTAGTTTATACACCAATATTATTTGTATCCATACACCATTTGAAGCAAAAATATATGTATGTTTTATTTACAAGTCTCTCTAATGGTAACAAACTGAGCCTCAAATTCTGCAAAGCTCCATTTAATTGTGTATTTCATTATATCAGTACATTTACCCAAGTATTAAGGTGGGTATTACCAGCACACATAATACTCCCATTAAGTTAGGACAGCAACTTTTTCAGATGCCCAAAGTGACCAAAAGTGAAACATAATGTATAGAGATTGATGGGCATCTTGCATTGCTTTTTAGATATTGTTGAGTGTTTTGTACTGCATGATATAAAGTTGTGCATACACATTACACTTCACACGCATCTTAAGTTTTCAGTTATAATAAAAATAGGCATAGCCATTAATAGTGCTCCTGTTAGGCAGTTGAAAATGGAGAGATAGCAACAAAGGAGTAACAAACACCCTTAAAGGACTTGACAGATAGCAGAATAAACAAAGGAGCAACCAACACCCAGTAAAGGCATGGCAAATAACAGAATAAACAAAGGAGCAACCAACACCCAGTAAAGGACATGGCAAATAACAGAATAAACAAAGGAGCACCAGCACCCAGTAAATGACATGACAGATAACAGAATAAACAAAGTAGTAACCAACAATCATTAAAGGACTTGACAGATAATAACATAAACAAAGAAGTAAGCAACACCCATTAAAGGGCTTGACAGATAGAATAAACAAAGGAGCAACCAACACCCAGTAAAGGACATGACAGATAGCATAATAAACAAAGAAGTAAGCAACACCTATTAAAGGACTTGACAGATAATAGAATAAACAAAGGAGTAACCAACACCCATTAAAGGACATGACAGATGACAGAATAAACAAAGGAGTAACCAACACTCATTAAAGGACATGGCAGATAACAGAATAAACAAAGGAGTAACCAACACCCAGTAAAGGACATGACAGATAACACAATAAACAAAAGAGTAGCCAGCACCCATTAAAGGACATGACAGATAACAGAATAAACAAAGGAGTGACAGATAACAGAATAAACAAAGGAGTAACCAACACCCAGTAAAGGACATGACAGATAACAGAATAAACAAAGGAGTAACCAACACTCAGTAAAGGACATGACAGCTAACAGAATAAACAAAGAAGTAGCCAACACCCAGTAAAGGAGATGACAGATAACACCATAAACAAAAGAGTAACCAACACCCATTAAAGGACATGACAGTTAACAGAATTAACAAAGGAGCAACCAACACCCAGTAAAGGACATGACAGATAGCATAATAAACAAAGAAGTAAGCAACACCTATTAAAGAACTTGACAGATAATAGAATAAACACAGGAGTAACCAACACCCATTAAAGGACATGACAGATAACAGAATAAACAAAGGCATAACCAACACTCATTAAAGGACATGGCAGATAACAGAATAAACAAAGGAGTAACCAACACCCAGTAAAGGACATGACAGATAACACAATAAACAAAAGAGTAGCCAACACCCATTAAAGGACATGACAGATAACAGAATAAACAAAGGAGTAACCAATACCCATTAAAGGATATGACAGATAACAGAATAAACAAAGGAGTAATCAACACCCATTAAAGGACATGACAGATAACAGAATAAACAAATGAGTAACCAAAACCCAGTAAAGGTCATGACAGATAACAGAATAAATGTAGGAGTAGCCAACACCCATTAAAGGACAAGATAGGTGACTGAATTAACAAAGATGAATTGGCCACCTATCAAATTACTCATTTGATAAAATAACTATGACAGGAGCAACCATTACACATTAAAGTACTTGAAGATAACAGGATTCATTCAGGAGCAGCCAGCACCCATTAAAGGATGTGATAGATACTAGAATTAACAGAGGAGCAATCCGTATCTATTAAAGTACTCAGTGGATAAAATAATTAATGAAGGAGCACCTGGTACCTATTAAAGTACTCAGTGGATAACATAATTAATGAAGGAGCAACTGGTACCCATTAAAGTACTCAGTGGATAACATAATTAATGAAGGAGCACCTGGTACCTATTAAAGTACTCAGTGGATAACATAATTAATGAAGGAGCAACTGGTACCCATTAAAGTACTCAGTGGATAACATAATTAATGAAGAAGCAACTGGTACCTATTAAAGTACTCAGTGGATAACATAATTATTGAAGGAGCAGCTGGTACCTATTAAAGTACTCAGTGGATAACACAATTAATGAAGGAGCAACTGGTACCTCTTAAAGTACTCAGTGGATAACATAATTAATGAAGGAGCAACTGGTACCTATTATAGTACTCAGTGGATAACATAATTTTATGAAGGAGCAACTGGTACCTATTAAAGTACTCAGTGGATAACATAATTAATGAAGGAGCAACTGGTACCTATTAAAGTACTCAGTGGATAACATAATTAATGAAGGACCAACTGGTACCTATTAAAGTACTCAGTGGATAAAGGATGGGAAATAGGAAATTCACCCCGGGGATCACCTCAGTGGCTCTGCTCGACAGTGGCACATGAAAATAATTTTCTTGGGTGGCAATAGCCAGGATACCTTTTTGGCTGGGCTTGTATAGGCCCTAGGGCCAATAGCCTAGTACCTACCTATAACATAATTAATGCAGGAGCAACTGGTACCTATTAAAGTACTCAGTGAAGGAGCAACTGGTACCTATTAAAGTACTCAGTGGATAACATAATTAATGAAGGAGCAACTGGTACCTATTAAAGTACTCAGTGGATAAAATAATTAATGAAGGAGCAACTGGTACCTATTAAAGTACTCAGTGCATAACATAATTAATGAAGGAGCAACTGGTACCTATTAAAGTACTCAGTGGATAACATAATTAATGAAGGAGCAACTGGTACCTATTAAAGTACTCAGCAGGTAATCGAAATAACAAAGGAGCTACAAGCACCCATTAAAAGCCTTGATAGACCAAAGTATCCATTTGTGTAAACAGACTTCATATGAATGATAGGATAGCATAGTCAGTTAAGGCAACATGCTGCAGTTCCAAACTTGACATTTTCTAACTGAAGTTGGATTCCTGCAATTTCCACATCAGTGCTGTAAAACTTCAGGTCACTGAAACAGAGCAATGTTTTTGCTCTTAATCAGAAAGAGATGCTAATTAAGAGATAGATTTTACTAGGTTAAAATAATAATAATTATCATAATTATAACCATCATCATGAAATGATAAAATAATAACATATTTACATGGACTTATCCAGCTTTTTGAAGACACATAGAAACGTTTTTCCATACAGGCTGGATGATGTGAAACAAACAACCATTACAGACTCCTCATTCTAATTGATGGGATTTACAAGAATGGAGTTATGAAACAGAGGAGCTTGGTATAAGTGCAAATACTTCTATGTATGATGTGGGAAATTATACATGTATGCAATACACTTGGAAATGAGGCGGGTGGACAAAATCATTCTATTGTGTAATAGCAAAACAATGTTTAAAAGAAAAACTTTTTTGCATGAAGCATAGACATATGACATATATACTTTATTCATTCAGTGCCTGTATGACTTGCAGGATTTGATGACATTTATGTATTTAGATATTTAACCTGGATGTCTGTATGTTTCAGACCTGGAAGATGATGTTTGTGGTCTCTAAGAATATTAAAAGTATAGAAATGCACAACTTAATATGACAGTGATGACAGCCAATTACAAGTTTATTTGACTAAGATCAGTATAAAAATTTCAGCAGTTCTGAGAATCTTTCCAATGAATTTCTTTAGAATGACAAAAGATGTGTATTAAGGCTTCAGGACCCCATTAAAAAGGCTAATTTACCAAAATGTTCACATTTGTATTTTAATGTTTTAAAGTCCATCACTGCAGTTCGGGAATACAATAAAGCTAATTCAGTTACTCCTGAAGAAAAAACTCCAGGACTGTGTGATTTAAATGCAGAGTTACAATATCCTCTGGAAAATCTGGCCACCCCTGTTCTAACTTTCTTATGCACATATCTTCATAGAGTGGTTGCTACATGTGTTCTCTCAAATACTGATTATTTTGTTATATTTAAACATGAGAAATGTTTATCTAGCTCCCATCAATAGGCACATACACCTTCTTGAAACCAAAGATAAAATATATGCTGTAATTTTAGACACAGAGTTGCAAACACCTCTGCCAGAAATGTTAGGTACATAACAAACAACATTTATCCCACAAATTGTCTAACCCTGATTTTTGGGGCAAACTGTACTTCATGATGCAAACCCAGAGTACAGGTGAAGACACAGTGGTAACAGCCTTGGGATTTCCATATATTGGGCACATTACAGACATACATTACATATGTGGTTTGTTCAAGTGATCTACTAGTCTTCCATAGAAGGAATACTTGGATCTGTCTGCCCCCTTTTCCCATTGTAGAAGGGATCCAGGCAGAAATATTTATTGTCTTCGGGCCTGGTCTTACTGGCTACTGAAACACTAGATAGAATTGTGTCCAGTGGTAACCTATGAGCAGTGGCAATGTGATAAATTAAGATATCATTATTTACTACTGACTGTCTCCTTTTAACTATCACTTCCTAAAGCTATGCACCCCTTCTGTGTTATATTTTACCAAGAATTTGTTGCTAGCATCATTTTAAATGCTAACAGGAACAAGACAGAACTATTCTTACTCAACAGCCAGTTGCAAGACTTAAATAAAGAGCTGAACTAGTTACTGTAAAGGTAAGTATGGATCCATTTCAACACCCTCCACTATGCTAGGTCAAATCCTGAGGCCTATAATGCTCAAGAATGTTTACGTGGGTATACACCAGGAAAAATGGCATCAGCCTATGACAGAGAGGATATAGACTATTTTTATGTGATCAAACACATCCTCATTCCTACTACGTTCTCACACATAGTAAAAGTTTTAACAGATATTCTAACCATTTTATAATTTAAGTGGAAAGGAAATGATAAAGGTGGTTAGTCACCCCAGCAAAAAAGGCAGATTTAGTGACCAGATTATGGTAAATACAGTCTAGCCTTTTAATTATAGCATTTCTTCAGAGCAGTGACACTGCATTATTTTTGTTACACTACCTTGTTAAGTTCTGCACTGGACACTGTACTCTCTAGTTGGTTAGTTGGTTGCTGATATCATTTCTGAGAAGGCTTCATAAGTGACATGATGCTGCATGCACATGTGGTGCTTGTAAAAGGCTGTGTGGATAACCCCTTGGTCGTGACTTCTGGGGCATGACAACTCCATTACGTGGACATCCAATGATCAAGACTGGTAACAACACAATAGATTAGAAAGAATGGAAGAACAAGTATGTAATATGGCTAGATAATTTCATTAAGTACATTACTAATAAGTGTTTTTTACTTTCGTTAGACATCAGCAATTAGCATTAGGTCAGAGGTATTGTGCTGAAATATCTTCTATTGTCCCCTACCTTTAGAAATTAATCTTCAATGGTATATATTGGAAATCTGCTGCCTAGAAACAATTTGGCCACTCACGTATATGAAGTTATTAAGAAAGCAGAGACAGACCTAAAACAAAATCTCATTATATTCATAAAATAATATTCAGATTGGAAACATCCTTTAGATGAGGGGAAAATTTGTGAGGTATCTCAAAAAACTTATTTCTCATAGAATTATAAGAAAATATCACTCATTCATTGTAGTTGCAGGATTTCTTCAGATAACTGCAGTCAAGATTTGAATTATCAGTGCAATATACAAAAGACTTTGGGCGAAGCAACCAGGCAAAGTCTCGCTGTATATAAAATCAATAAAATTTATTGTTGCACAAATGATAAGCGCTTATAGCATTTTTGGCTTATATGGCATCTCTTAATATATAAATATTTTTGTTTTAAGTTATTTTATACATATTTCTATAAGCATGTATTATAGATGTGAAGGTTAAGGTGATCTAATTTGTCTCCCATAAGGTTGAGCTATAAGTAAAAAGTGATAATAATGTTTTAATTTTGATACAAGTATGTTGAAAATAATCAAGAAGCTCCTTCATAACAATATAACTTTAAGAACAAAGTGATGCAATGATTGTGATTGGTTGAAATTCGTTTGAATTCCTATATATAAAGGAAACTTATTAGCATACAACTGTCTTTGATCTAAAGAAGCTTTTTAGCGAAAGCGCTTATCATTTGTGCAACAATAAATTTTATTGATCTTATATACGAGACTTTGCCTGGTTGCTTCGCCCACAATTTTACTTTTATGCTACTTCCTTTTGTTTGGGCAACGGAGCATTTATCGAGTTGGTTAACAGCTACTTTTAACTTTTTGATAAATATACAAAAGATGTTCATAGGTTCATAGGTGTTTACTAGGCTAATCATCAGAAAGGCTTTTTTTAAGGCTAGCTATGCATCCCAAATCTCTGACAAGTTCTGGTACTCTTGCTAAGTGTAAAAAGGGGCTTGGGACATGAACTGCTTACAGGACTCATCCAGTTGTCCAAGTTACACTTGAATAAGGTTAGGTGGGAACTCTGCTTCACATGGATAGGGACCCTGTTCCAGAGAAAGGGTAGTCTCTGGGATACATACCTGAATGTACAGCAGGTCATTTTTATATCACGGGCAAGGTTTAAGTCTTTAGAATGGATAATTCTGGTGCTGTTTGTTTTGAGAGTATACAAGAGGTCCATTAGAGTGGGGTATGACAATGTCTTGTATGCCAGGCATAGATCTCCTCTCAACAGCCTGTAGAGACAGAATAGAGTGATAGGACCTTAAGGCTGTTGTTTTCGGATGTTACTTATGCCCTGTATTTTTTTATGAGGGACCACTATGGATGTTCCAATTGTTGGATATGGCTAGTTTGGTATATACTAAAGGGAGCATTGTACTCAATGATAGGTCTGAAGAATGCTAAATATAATGGAACAATGAATTCCTTGGACCTAGATGCCATACGTTTGTTTATAAGTTGCTCAACATAGACTGATTTCCTCACTACTGTAAACATGTGATAGTCTAATGCTAGATTGCTGTCTGTCAGTGTCCCTAGATCCTTGACTACTGGGTTAACTCTTAGAGTTGATTTGTCAATTTGATTGTTACTAAGGATGGATAGCTTTCCAAAGGATACAGTTATGCATTTCTTGACATTTAGTTATAATCCGTGGCTCTGACACCATTTATTTGCCTGTGACAGCCCTTCCTGAAGAACATCTGTGTAAGTGAGGGATTCAGTAACAGCTCCTAATTTTCAATCATCTGCAACTTTAATCAGCCAGAGACCATTGACATTGATCTTGACTTCAGAGAAGTAAATGCCAAAATGGAGCGGCCCCTGGACCAATCCCTGAGGGATTTCACTTGTGACTGGCCTATTTGTAGAGGTGGACTCCCCAATTATAACCTTCTGGGTCCTGTCTTTGAGCCAGCTGGCTAATCCAGTGGGTGACATAAGAGTTTGTATCTCCTGAACCTGTCAGCCCTTGCGCCTTGGCCAAGTCAAGGTATGCTTTGTGAACCATTTTGACCTCATCGATTGCTTTGGTACCCTTCTTAAAGAAGTCCAATAGGTTGAGTAGGCATGACCTGAAAGTGTCTCCAGACAGATAGTTGAATGAACACACACACACCGCACATGCACACACACACACGCACACACACACACACACACACACACACACACACACACACACACACACACACACACACACACACGCACACACGCACACACGCACACACACATACACACACACACACACACACATTAATTGCTTTGAGGTTCAAACCCCTACCTATACAGTTACACAAGCTGAAGAACACATTACTTAACACGAGTGCCACCACGCAAGTCTTGTTGATACTTGACATGATTTCTGGTCATGTGTGAAGGTTTATTCACATCAGCAGGTTAATAAAACTTTAGACACTAAGGTGAATGGTTTGAATAGAGCATGCAACCCTGATTTATTGTTTGCAGACATAAGGAGATTCTTTGATGCACTTCACACAAAATGTAAACTTGACTAACGCAGTTCTCAGTAATAGAGCTTGCAAAGTATACTGTTGAAAACATTCTGAAAACTGAACTATGTAAGGACTTTTGAAATAAATCGCTAGTCAGTGTAAGCAGACTGTAATTGACAAGTATATTTTTTCTTTTACTAAATACATGATGAGTTTTCTAAACAAATCAAGAATGCCCTCCATTTTGTGAGGTTAGTTGAATACATTTAATATCCAAGAATCCCAACCTGTTAATACTCACAGTAGCTAACCCAGAGTTTATGGTGTCTCTGTAAACCTAAATAAACATACTGTTTGTTATATTATTTTCAATTATATTGTGTTTCTTGTTAAAAATTATGTTCTACTTATGTGTGTAATATTTTCTTGTTATTGTTGTTTCTCTAAGATATGTGATAAAAAGTAATATGTTAGCAATGATGGTAAAATCAACAATTTAAACATAATTCTAACTATTTTATGTAAGAAAGTGAATTCTCTGTGACCCAATCAGGCAAACATTAATGGGTATATTATAACAAATCATCAATGGTAACATTGAAAAGGTTTACAGTAAACAAAACTTGAGATAGTATTTATCGAAGGCAATAGTCCATCACTTGTAGATATTATAGAAGGCAATACTCCATCACTTGTAGATAGTATTCATATATGGCAGTACTCCATTGCTTGCAGATAGTATTTATAGAAGGCAGTAGTCTGTCACTTGTAGATATTATAGTTGGAAGTACTCCATCACTTGTAGATAATATTTATAGAAGGCAGTACTCCATCACTTCTACATAGTATTTATAGAAGGCAATAATCCATCACTTGTAGATAGTATTTATAGAAGTCAGTACTCCACTTTTAGTTATTATAGAAGGCAGTACTCCGTCACTTGTAGATATTATAGAAAGCAATATTCCATCACTTACAGATAGTATTCATAGATGGCAGTGCTCCATTACTTGCAGATAGTATGTGTAGCCGGCAGTACTCCATTGCTTGCAGATAGTATTTATAGAAGGCAGTACTCCATCACTTGTAGATAGTATTTATAGAAGGCAGTACTCCATCACTTGTAGATAGTATTCATAGATGGCAGTGGTCCATTACTTGCAGGTAGTATGTATAGAAGGCAGTACTCCATCACTTGTAGATATTATAGAAGGCAGTACTCCATCACTTGTAGATATTATGGAAGGCAGTACTCCATCACTTGTAGATATTATAAAAGGCAGAACTCCATCACTTGTAGATAATGTTCATAGATGGCAGTACTCCATTGCTTGCAGATAGTTTTTATAGAAGGCAGTACTCTGTCACTTGTAGATATTATAGTTGGCAGTACTCCATCACTTGTAGATAATATTTATAGAAGGCAATACTCTATCATTTGTAGGTAGTATTTATAGAAGTCAGTACTCCATCACTTTTAGATATTATAGAAGGCAGTACTCCATCACTTGTAGATATTATAGAAAGCAATATTCATAGATGGCAGTGCTCCATTACTTGCAGATAGTATGTACAAAAGGCAGTATTCCATCACTTGTAGATAGTATTTATAAAATGCAGTACTCCATAACTTGTATATAGTATTCATAGATGACAGTGCTCCATTACTTGCAGATAGTATGCATAGAAGGCAGTACTCCATCACTTGTGTGTAGTGTTTATAGAAGGCAGTACTCCCATTACTTGTAGATACTATTCGTAGATGGCAGTACTTCATTACTTGCAGATAGTATGGATGGAAGGCAGTACTCTATCACTTGTAGTTAGTATTCATAGAATGCAGTATTCCATCACGTCTATCTAGTATTTACAGAAGGCAGTACTCCATCACTTGTATGTAGTGTTTATAGAAGGCAGTACTCCATTACTTGTAGATATTATTCAAGATGACACTCATGACCTGACTTTTAGTTGTACACTGTCCTCAGACAAGCAGTTTTATCCTTATGTTACCTTTCTATGAGAAAAAAATGATGTAGCAGAAGAAATCTTCAGTGATGGTATTCTCACTAATAAGATTAGCTGTAGTAGGATGATTAGACCTTACAACCTTCTAGGTAATTTTCACAGACTCATGACTTTTCCATGCCAGAATAATGGAGAGCATCTTAACCTGCAGCAGTCTAATGTTCTAATGGAAATAGTTTCTGAAGTCAGGCTAATTAAGTGTCACAGCTAAGGCTAACCAAACCTAGGTATGGAAACAGGATATGTTTATTTTGATAGGTTTTTACCTGTTGTCAATATTGAGACTTGTTTCTGCTCTGCATTGAGAATAACACTTGTAATGTTCAAATCTAGGCTTATAAATGCTTTGGCAAACAGCCTGCAAATTCAGTTTTATGACAGAGGAGCACATTCAGTCAAGGATAGTGCAAATGTGAGATTGTGATTTTGAAGCATAATATCAAAAGTCTTTAATTTTATATATCTCAGAGTCACATATGCATCTCTTATTTATTTAGTACTGCGTTGTGGGCTTCATAATCAAAGTCCAATAGACCCGTGATCATGTCACAAACAGCTATTGTAAATTATTGGAAACAGTCAAACATGAAACACATTCAAAATGAAGTAAACACAGATAAAAGCTTTTTCTGCAGAGGAGGCAGGGTCCACTGTACCCCAATATGACGTTACTTCTATATACCAGCTATGAAATTACAGTCAAGCAGAACCCCTGAAGCTGCACCCTAGTTATTGATATTAGGAGAAGAAATCCTTAATGTAGTGTTGTTGAGCCTGGCATGCCAATATTTCTTTCTTTTCTTTTCTTTTTTTTTTTTTTTTGTGAAGTCACAAAATATTTGAAGATTTTGCATTGGAGTGTCTTGCAGTGAACATGAAATTGATTGCATTTGAATGTATAACTGAACATTTAAATGGGCTTTGAAAGATAATGGGTATTACATTTGAAGTGCGTTGTACAGATGGTATGGATAACGTTTGAGTTATGTCTTCTCTTCAGATAAACTACAGTGCCAAATAAAATAATCATCTTTTACGGATGTTATTAAAGTTATTACAAGTAAACAAAAACTCATGTTTATGCTTGTATGCTTAATGTAACTTTGATAAATCAAAATGCCCATTCAAATGTTTGAATTTTACAGTGGGACATTGCATTTTGGCATCACATTCGGTGCCATTATCCTGACCAACTGCCTCCTAAATAGATCTATTATAGATGTACATAGTATTGCACTGTCATATATTGGCAACAATATTTTCTTAATCATTATGAAGTACACGTATTGACGTTGATTATTCTCCAAAATTGAAAAGATGATCTGGTTATGCGTTTTCTGCATCAGACTTGATGATACCTGGTTTCGGTAGTGCATAATAATTGTCAAGTAACTTTTAAAGCTGTTGTAATCATGTAGCAGTGGTATTATGACTTTAAAAGCTGTATTTCAAATGTGTCTGCTAGAAAAATAATAAGTGAGACAGAACAAAGTGTCTAACAGCTTTGTAAAGCTTTTTGCTGTCTGTATTGCAGTATGAAATAGGTAGTAGCTTCCAGGTCTCTTAATCATTTCACACTACAACATGTTTTTGTTTTCTGTTACAGCTAGTAAACTCCTACAGTTTAAAGTTCCATGTGATACAAAGAATTACTATTGGGTTTCTCCATAAATTGCTTTCTCAACATACTTTTCAGGATTCAGCTCTTGAGCTTTACTTTACTTCGCCCTGTTTAGGTGAACTTCTGGACATTCATGCTTCAAACGCATACACACATTAGGATCTGAAATCCAGTCTTAATCCCCTGCAACTTAGCACAGCTCATGAATCATAGTAGGGAAGACATTCAGCTGCATTCTATGTGCATTTACACAAAAGACTGATGAGTGCTCAAATTAGCCTTCAGACTTTTAGACACAGACTAAATAATAAACTCTGTTGACTAACTTAAACCAATTTATCTGATAAACATGCCCTTTTGTTCACAGAACGCTTGATGACAGATTAACCACATTGGTCCTTAAAGGCTAAGGGATAATAATATTACTGTGCAGTAAAAAATCAATGAGTTAGAATTCAAAACATACAATTCCTACCAGAGGGAAAAAATTTAAAAAAGTATATGCTGCTACAAAAACATTTCTTTTTTTTTTGTGAAGATACTGAAATAAGAGCTATGTTTGAAGTTTCAAGTTGCTATTATGCAAGCGTCTGAAAGAGTCACAATGTACTTCTAACATTTCTATGGATATGAAAATGTCTCTGAGTTCCATGAGCAGTGTATGAAATTCTTGCCACTTTTCTTTCATGTAGCAATACATTAAATTCTTGTACATTATTGCATTTTATTCCTTGGTTGTTTGTGAAATGAAATTGTTTGATTAAAATGTCTTGGTCAGTGGCACCCCTGGCAATTGGAATGCAGAAGAAACATACTCCACTTTAAAAAGGAATTACCTGTCTCATTCCTACTCAGTAGAAAATTGGGTATTTATTTATTTTTATCAAAATGTCAGAACATTTCAAAGGCAGCTGTAAGCAAATCTAGTTGTACCCTTCACAAGTAATCTACTCTGCCCATAACCAGAAAGGCAGCATTGTGCTACCATTGGTAGTGTACATTATGTGTTTTTTCTTAAATCTGTTAACGAGATAAAACCACGGCACACCGGTATCCCTTTTCAGGGGTGACCCTGGAATCCTACCTGCTCAGGCAACTTGCTCAGTCTCACTCAGTAAACAAGCATTGAAAGAATCAAACCTTGTACCCATTAACAGCTCACAGTCTCCATCCTCTATGATAACTGCCAGATAAAAGCATTATTTGTTTAATAGTCACAACAGCAAATCAGACAATTTGTTGATCTAGTTAGTGTCTGTTTCTATTATATCTGCACATAGTAATATGATGAATGAACAGAATAAATGCAGCAACAAAGTTATTAGTTCTGTTGCAGCTGCATTTATCTTATGATTTGTAGAACAGGGGAAAACTGATCAGTGCCCAAAATTTTACTTCTATAACAAGAGTGTAGCCAATAATATTTGAAAAATCATATCATGTAAGCTTGCTGAAACACAGAATATAAATTATGCCTTTGACTAAGATACTCAGGTACACACACTTCCCAGTTTTTTGCTAGTTCTAGAAATATCTACTAAACTTGTTTGCGTCTCATCTATATACTGTTGAATTCCCAAGTATAGCTCAAAATCAGAAACAATGAAGGGTCCTGCAGCCAAAAAAAAAAAAATACAGCCAAAAACAGTCAAACAATAAAGCTGCTTCCACAGCTCTGTATAAGGCACCACCACCAAACTTGAGAAGTAAAGCAGGGATATAATATTAGTTCCTGTGCTGTGTACGGATACACAGTCAAATCAGAATATATACACCACTTTCATATAAAATTCAGTTTACACACAAAAGGTTGAGCTTTTTTGTCGTGTTCTCATTCAGGATTTCAGAACTAAATCTTCCCTGTCCCTTTCCCATTTAAATATATAAAATTCTAATTTATTAATTAATGCAATTACACATATTTGTGTTTCTTAAAGGCATGCTAATATGGATCAACCTGTGAAAAGTAAAACAAACACCCCAGAATATTGAAATATATATCTTAACATGAATATGTTCAACCAACACCTAGATGAACACTGTTAAGTGCAAATGTCAAAACACAGGCCTTGTCATCTAACTGCTGTACCTGTATTATTGCATTAATCTAAAAAAACTGGGCTGTTTAATCTCCTAACCTGTCATACGTATGAACCCATACCCACTGATTCCCCATGTGCCCACCCATATCCATCTCCTATTATACATCTAATATGCACATCTTATATTATTAGCTCTTTCTATTGCAGCTCTTAATATTAGATGATTACTACTCTCTTTTACTGCATAAATTTCTGTCCATACTTATACACACTATGTCTATTCTTTAGGCTGGAGCACATTTACCTCACATGCAACTCCTGCATTAGGCATTGCATACACCTGATCCTTTTTTTTTAACTGTCTTATAAATTTGTGTACATTTTTTGCATCTATTTTATGTCATGTCACTTCACTGTTTAATTAACTTACACATTTAATGTTAGCTTACTGTTGTTACTATGTAAGCAACCTATGTTAGCCTGCAAATGGTCAAATGTCAACAGTGAGCTACGCTGATAAATATAAATAAATAAATAAATACACAGGCAGGCGAACAAACCAGTCTCAGACACTATGGAAATATTACTATAAAGGTTGACCTATAGAGTGGTAATATAACAGAGCAGACATTTTTGTGTATAGTTTTTAGATTTCTTCATAAAAAAGTATTTTGCACTTTTTTAACCCATGTTCAAGTTTGCAATGACATGTAAAACTATGCAACAGTTGCCTGTGAGATAGATAACTGAATATTCACATGTGCACATGGCCTCTCACCTCTCCTGATTCAGTTATGTTTTATTTACTTAGCTTGCAGAAGTACATAGGCTACTGTATAACTCCCAAACATTCTTAACAGATATCTAATTACTAGTGTGTGTGTGTGTGTGTGTGTGTGTGTGTGTGTGTGTGTGTGTGTGTGTGTGTGTGTGTGTGTGTGTGTGCACTTGTGTATGTGTGATAGTCAAAAATGTAGATTATATATATATCAGCATAGAAATAATAGACAAATTAGAGTGTCTGTAAGACACAGCAGAGAATTGTGGGATCATTTTGAATAAGGCATTTTGAAAGAAGCATCTTGAAAGATCTGATCTTCATTAAGTAAAAAAGGACCACACCTCTTCAACTTCTACAAATGTGGTTGTAAAAATGAGCCATGCATAACTTTAGTATACATCCATATAGATACAGATATCTATCTATCTTTCTATCTGCCAATCTGTGTGTGTGTGTGTGTGTGTGTGTGTGTGTGTGTGTGTGTGTGTGTGTGTGTGTGTGTGTGTGTGTGTGTGTGTGTGTATGTGTGTGTGTGTGTGTGTGTGTGTGTGTGTGTGTGTGTGTGCGTGTGTGTGAGAGAGAAAAGTTTCAGCTATATTCTACTTGAATGCTTGAGTTTTACATGCATTTAAAAAAGTATGGCCCTCACAAAAGCAGAGTGTCATTTGGTGAAGAGTTAACATTGTATCAGATAAAACAACATCAAAGAGTTGAGATTTGAAGTATAGGACTACATTGGTACATGGGGATGGCAAATAAAATGCTATGCATGTGAACTGATTTTTTCTATTTCTCCAAAACAAGTACATACCTTTCTATGTATGTATCAAATAGTAAACATGTTTCATCCAACAATTTTTCCTAGTAGAAGAGTAAATTAATTATTTTTCTTGTTCTTTGTTTTACTATCTTGATACCCATTTAAGTAAGTTGTAACATTTTTTTCACAAGACATATTTCATATGGCAGTACATGAAAATGTATTTAAATGTTGTAGGTGGAATACATTGTGAACTAGAGACTACAGAATGTGAACAAGCAATCTGTTAACTAATGTGACAAGCTGAATTTGAATGGGTTCATTTGCATGGACTTCACCAGGACAGCAGAACTCAACACATGCCATCCTTTAATCAGTGGGAACTGCATAAATATTAAACAGAGCAATGCTGATTTATTTCAGTTGCTCAAGTAATTCCAAAACAACTCCCATAAAAGAGAGGAAGCTTTTTCTTAAGCTGAAAAATGCAGACAAAGTTTAGTCATGATTAAGCAAAGAAAGCCTTTGTAGAAATACTATGGTATGAATAAAATAATGTTCAGAACTCACTATCTCTACCTTAGGATTAGAGGCATATGCTTTTTCTCTGGGCTTCTGTGAGAAAACAATGCTATACGCTTCCTTAGACAAACTGAGACATTAAGGATTTACTGAAGCACAATCTTCAATCTGTCAGTTCAGTAGATCACTTTACTACTCTTAGTGTACCCATCTTGCTCTCTGTCTTTCTCCTTTTCCCCCTCTATCTGTCTTCCTCCCTTTTTTGAAGGCACAGACAAAAGTGTTTTTGTCCACAGTCTGCAGATGTTGCTGCCTCATTTTGTAGATACCTTAATGTACACATCTGTCTGTATAATGACAAGCATTTATGAGTGTACGTGGGGATGCGCTTTCTATCATGACATGCAGTTGGCTTGAGATTATTAGACTATGGTCTGCTTTTCTAGTTCTTGATCTGCATTAGTGGGAAACTGAGCTACCAGATACAAAGGAGGGGATGTTAACAAATTATATGCACACACATATGCATACCAGCATACTTATCTGTGTATGTCTGCATGTATGCATCTGTCTACCTATATGTCTATATTTATCTGTACATCTTATGCCAAGGTGCAGGGGAATAAGCAGCTTTTGTGTGGCAGCCCAAGTTTTTAGCTTTCTTTCTTTAGTATATATATATATATATATATATATATATATGTGTGTGTGTGTGTGTGTGTCTGTGTGTGTGTGTGTGTATGTGGGGAGGTAGGATCTGTACTAAAACATCAAAATTCACTCAATCAAATCATTGAATGTTTCAAAACCATAAAAATAAAATCAAAACTGTGTTTTTGCAGGAGGCCAAGTTCCCCTGTACACCCCCTACACCCCCGCTAATCATATACACTAACTCTGAGATAACACTATAGCGAGAAATAAGGAAAACTCTTTACCCCACTTTTACAAATCTTGCACTAATAGACAGCATCACACAAACATCCAGATCACACATGTACACACACACACACACACACACACACACACACACACACACACACGCACACACACACACACGCACACACATGCACACACACACACACATGCACACAGGTATACTACCTGAAACAAAACTCTTAAATTTAATTAACTAAATGCAAAAATGTATTTATTTATTTATTTTATTTGTTGACATTTGTTAACCGGGTTGATCCAGCTGGGCCGAAGGCTCATTTTCAGAGGAGACCTGAGGAGAAAAGCTCTAGTGACATTGAGACTACAGTTTACAGTACATAAAAAGACAAGTACACAAATTATCTATACAATATTGATTTGAAAAAGATTTGAAAAGAAAAACGAAAAATGCATGCATAAAGCAATTATTCAAGTTGCCATTTTACAAAGACACATATCAACAAATCAGTATGTGATTTTAAAAATGTTCAGTTATATACATTGGTTAACTAGGTAAGTTACTATATGCTTTTTTAGGTGTCCGAGGTGAGACAGGTTTTGGTGTTAAGTAGATGAAGTTTGAGTTTTTTTTTTAAATGTGATGGGTGTATAATGGAACGTATGTCTAAGGGGAGTTTGTTCCAGGCTTGGGCTACAGAGCATTTATATAGAAGTTTGCTTACATTTTTCTTAGATTGGTCGACAACTAGAAGTTGCTGGTTAGAGGTGCGGAGGGTCCAAGATGGGGAATAGGTAGAGACAAAAGAAGAGACAGCTCGACAGGAAGATGGACAGTATAGAATAATGTGTATTATTTGAAACTGTGATAGTAGCAGTAGTTGTGGGAAATCAAGCCATTGTACAGAGTTTAGGGCTAGGCAGTGATGTGAATTGTAAGTAGAGTTAGTAATGAATCTAGCAATTTTGTGATAAGTTTGTTGATGTTTGTTCAAGGTAGTGGCCTGAATATTAGTTAGGATTGGGGCAGCATAAAGAAGTGAGGGGAGGAGGAATGCCTGTGCCAGGATGAGTCTAGCATTAGAGATTAGGAATTTTTTGTTGCGATAAAGCAAGCCTAGTTTCTGGTGTGTTTTTTTTATACATTGGAGTAAGTGTAGGTTGAATTTGAGTTCATCATCTAAAACGACACCTAGAAGTTTTGTGTAGGGTTCAGGTTTAATGATTGTGTTGTTGGAGGATGTGATAGCAAAAGTGGATTTATGGTGGGAAAGAGATCAGAGGAGAAAGAGCAAGAGTTTGGTCTTTTTGGGATTAAGGATTAGTAGATGACCAGACAGCCACTTTCCGGTGGCTAGAAAGGAGAGTTGGGTAAGGGTATGTAGTTCAGAGATATTGCTGGAGATGGAGATAAGTGATGAGTCATCTGCATATTGGATGGGGGATGATTGTTTACAACATGCATATAGTTCATTTGTGAAAATGTTGAACAGTAGGGGACCCAAGATGGAGCCTTGTGGAACTCCAGTTCAGACTGAAATATAGGTAGAGCAGGATGAGAGCCATCTAACTGATTGCTTCCTACTAGAGATGTAGCTGGAGAACCAGACAAGGGAGATAGAAGATAGGTTGAGGTTTGTAAGTTTAGTTAGTAGGATGGAGTGAGAGATGGTGTCAAAAGCTTTGGAAAGGTCAAGGAAGAGACAGGATATGAGTTGGTTGTAGTCCTGAGCTTCAGCTATGGAATGAGTGAAGGATAGGAGGGCAGTAGATGTGCTATGGTTAGGCTGGAAGCCATGTTGCGTGGGAGTGAGGAGGCTGTGCTGGAGGAGATAGTTGAGAAGCTGTGAGTGAATACATTTCTCGAGTATCTTAGAGAAGGGGGATAGGATAGCAATGGGGTGATAGTTAGAAGGGTCTGCTGAGTTGCCTTCTTTATGGAGGGGGATAGTGAAGAAAGATTTCCAAATGGAAGGAACTGTAGCTTCTTGGATAGATCTGTTTATAAGAATAGATATAGGATAGGCTATAGATTCAGCAGCAGATTTGAGGAAGGTAGGAGGGAGATTGTCAGTAGAGGGAGAGCAGGGTTTAAGTTTCAGAAGAAGTGATTTAATGTATGATGTGGACACAGGTTGAAAGGAGAAGAGATTTTAGTTGTGAGAATTGGGAGGGGTTGGTGGAGATGTAGAGTTAGTGTTGGAGGGTGTGAGATTTTGGATTGTGTCAGTAAAGTGTTTGTTGAGGAGAGTAGTATTTTTTGAGGAGATATTTATTAGGGTATAGTGAGGAGTTAGAAGGGCAACCAGGGGAGAGGATTTTGTTAAGAGTGGCCCAATACCTGCAGAGGTTGGATTTGTTATCGAGTTGAGCAGAGTTATAGTAGGATTTCTTTTGTCTTTACTGATTAGTTTCTTAACTAGATTCCATAGTTCTCTGTATTTATGCAGTAGGGGAAGTTCCTTTGTTTTAAGCCATGCTTTCCAGGCACTATCTCTTTTATGCATAAGGGACTGAGTATCCTCGGAGAGTTAGGGAGCATAGTTTGATTTCATTCTAATTTTCCTGGAGGGAGCAAGGGAGTTCAGGGTGTTCAGGAAAATTTTGTTAACTTTGTTGACAGCATCGTTGAGAGGGATTAGTCTAAGGATGGACCAGTCAAAACTAGATAGCATGGAGTTGAATAAGGAGATATTAAAGTTGGAGAGCTTGTGACAGTCTCTGTAATGGTGGGGTTTGCGTGATTGGGTGGAGTGTCTTAGAATGGAGGAGGGGTGGTAATCACTTGAGGAGTTGGGTAGGGTAGTAGGGCTATGGTAGAGGTAGGGGGCGTTAGTTAGAATCCAGTCAATGGTGGAGCTGGATGACAAGTTTTTATGGAAGTGGGTATGGGATGTTATCAATTGATGGAAGCCATGTAGGTTGATATTGAATTGGGGAGGGTCTTTTATAAGTTTTGACCAGAATGTAGATGGAAGCAATAGCAAATTTCTTGTGTGGATTTAGATGGCGGTTTAGTAGATTAAGTTCAGATGGATGGAAGTCAGGAATAGGGATGGAGATAGGTGAGAGGTTACGGTTATCTGAGTAAAGGATAGCTACACCACCTCATTTTTTTGGGGAAATCTGTTGGAGTGGTAAATATTGTTGCCAGGTGGGAGTATTTCTTTGTTAGTGCTGTGAGGCTTCAGCCAGGTTTCAGATAAGGTAAGGCTGTTAGGGGTGGTATGGGCTTTCCATGTGTGTATTTCAGTGATTTTTTTAGTTAGGCTTTGTATATTTACTGAGTAGATAGTTAGGTGTTTTGTAGTAATGTGGTTTGACTGTAAGAATGGGGCATGGTTGGGAGTGTGAGCAGAGGGGGAGGTACAGGGAGGATTGAGTGGTGAGTGTGGGGAGATGAGAGGGGGCCTGGGTTGGGGTGGATGTCTCCAGAGCTGAACAAGTTCTTAGTTAGAGGAGTGTGTGGAGTATAAGGTAATAGGTAGTTGTAGAGTTGTGGTTTAGACTTGGAAATATATGTATAGTCCTGAAATATAATTAGTTTGTGGAGACAGGCGGTAGAGTAGATGAAAAGAGATGGGGAGATACGAAAGAAGTAACATATTTGAGGAGTTACACAAGAGCATGAAATGGTGGAATATGTAAGTGGGTGGGAAACGTAGGAGTGATGGGAGGTAAGAGCAGAGAGTATTAAGAGAAGTATAGTGGTATACAGAAGAGATTACATTATAGGGAATGTGTTGAGAAATTGTAGAGTGTGATATGCTAAGTAGGGTTGGAGGTGGGGAAGTTCTAGATAGGTAGGTGATGGGCTAGGCTTAGTTTGGTGGTAGGAGGAGGTCTGTGAGTAGATAAACAGAAAGGAAGTGGAGGGATAGGATAGTATAAAGGTAAGTGATGTGGGGGTGGGTGGGAATGGCGGTAGGGTAGGGAAGCAAAGTGAGCCCAAGTGTAGTGAGGGTGAATGGAGTGGAGCTACACCCATGAAAAAGATCTGAGGAAAAAAATCGGAAAATAAGGTAAGTTTGGCTGATGTGAGATCAAGAGAGGCAGGATGGGGAAGAGGAGTTCAGAGAGAACTAGACAGAGTAGCTCTGCAAGATTATAAGTTAGAAGACTAGAGTACAGACCCAGGGGATGGGCAGAAAGGATATTGGAGTGTAGTTTACAGGAGCAGAGACTAGAGAATAAGCAGATGAGGTCACAGCAGTCAGAGAGTGAGCCTTTTAGGGAAAATATAGAAATATTGGGAGGGCAGGTTAGAATGGAGAGAACAGGAAGCGGCCCGAAGATATGCAGGATTACAGCCAGTACAGGAGCACCAGTACAGGTAGCAACTACAGCATATAACAGATTAGGCAGGACATACTTAAGTATGCTCTTGAAGTAAAGGGAGACACCAACGGAAATAAAAGAATAAACATAAAATAACATTTAGCCAATCAGCACAAAAAAATTGAATTTGACTACACTCTCTAAAATGTTTAGACAACTTCCCATGAGTCTGAAGATATTGAAAATACTAGCTCCATTGTCAAAGAGGGATAAAGTCCTGTCTGTTACCCAGATGACCCAAGTTCAGTTAGAAACTCAAGTGGCTGAGTTGCCATGAGAGGGATGGGAATGCCTAATCTTGGAGGGATGGGGCTGTGCTACTATGGAAACCCAGAGGAGTGGGACTTCAGACAATAAGTCTCTTCATTGATAAATGTCATCTTGAATGCATGGAAATACTTAGTCTCAAAGATAAGAGTATTGTAGTCCATAACATATTGCAGATTAATGTCTCCTACCCAGTGAAGGAATTATATACTATAATATAATATTTCATCATCACCCAGACGTTGAAAAGGACATCATGTCTGACTGGCTGATGGCCCCCTCATATGACTGGTGCCACTCAAATAGGATTACCTAGTACATGGAATTAAAGGGCAATCTTTATTTTGGAAAAGTGTGATGGTCAGTAGGATGGAATGAAGGCAACACATACCAATAAACAGAAAATTATTTCAAAACTACAGTACAATAGTAGACAGTTCGGTTGTAAAATGTGATATAACCAGTATAAACCCCTGTGTAATAGACAATGCATTTACCACATCTCACAGACATGAATAGGAAACAGCGATTCAAAATGAAATGCAGAAAGGAACAGGTGAATTAATGCAGTGGTCTGTTTTGCAGAACACATAACAGATCTTCTCTTTAGGATCTGGGGACTTGAGTTTATGGGATGTAATTTCAGTTTTTGTGGAGAAAACTGACATTTCTACCCAGTGGTATTACCAATAAAGAAATGTGTTATACAAAAGGAGATGTATAAAATGTCAGGAGAGATGAGGACTATAGTTAGATAATCTGTCTCTTCATTATCTTAAAGAGTGAACAAGAGGAGTAGATAAACAAAATGATAACAATGTACAAACTCTAGTCTTAGAATTAGGAGGTCATAGCATGGATATGTATGTTTTATAACTGCTCTAGGGACAGTTATGGCCTATATTCCATGGTGTAAGTTTTTGAAATTCCGGGATACCATTTCAATCTAGGATACATAATCAGGTACCAGAGCTCCTAGCAGTCTAGCTTGATCTAATTTCATGACTGGGCTACACCTGAGGCTAATGATAGAAGTCTTGAAGATTGCATTTAAACTGAGATTTACATATATACAGTATATTGTGTGTCTGTGTGTGTGTGTGTGTGTGTGTAAACACACACACACACACACACACACACACACACACACACACACACACACACACACATACACACACACACACACACATGATTCATTTCATAGCTTGATGAAGAAAAATGTTCCCCTTCAAAATGATGCTCTTTATTTTAATGGTGGAAGGCCCACAGCCATGGAATTATCATGCATCTTAATGCTGGAGGAGGTTCTGATCATTACCCAATATGTGCAGTGCATTAAGTATGCTGATGTATTCATAATGTACCTTTTTTCTATTATCGTTATTTCAATTCTTGTTACTTTGTTATTGTAATCATGCTTCGCCTGCAATTGGTCATTATATGTTCAGTGCTCTACCCAGGTAACCAAAACGTAAATAAAAACATAAATAAGCAGTAAGTACAGTACTGATACATTTCTTCTGATGAACAGTTTGGTCATAATGTATATCAGTTAAATCAAATTGCCATTCATTCCATGCCGTGAAAGTTGTTTTATTCCCCAGCTGAAGTTACAGTTCTCCTGTTTTCATATCAGTAAGGTGTGGATTGTAAAGTCATGAGCAGTTACGCTCATTCTTTCCCTTTAGTTATCCGCTGTCACCCAATGTGCTGCATACATCTCACCAAAAATTTCTGCTTCTAACTTAGCTGTTAATTAAACTACATATATTTAACCACATGTTGCTAAATACATGAGAAATTGCCAATCTAATAATGAAAATAACATGCTAAAGTCAGCTCCTATTTTCCCTTATTTTACCCGTCTTATTGTTCTCACCATACACTCACAGTATATTTTACATCCCTTTTGTACTGTTTTCTGTCTCCTTATGTTGTGCATCAGTTAAACATGGGTTGTCTGATTGGCATATCACTGAACAAATATAGAAATAAATGTCATTTTGCTGGCAATGCAGTAGCTGTTATGCTTCCAATTGTAGACAAGTTGTCTTTAGCCAGAAGAGTGTGAGATTTCCACTTGAATGTTATTGGCTATTTACAGGTCAGTGAGTTATAATCAGAACTAGTACAGGCAGTTAGCAGTAAATAAATGGTATGCATTATCTTTTTAGATATACTACTGTCTGATAGCTCAGGGCAATTGAATACTGTAGTACATAAATCAAAGTTTTATTTAAGTTTTGGTGGACATCAGTTTTTTTCTGTTCCATGGCAACTAGTGCAGACACCTTCCCCTTGAGTAAATTTTCTCTTAGATTCTTAATTTTCTGTACTTTGTCACAGGGGCACTTAAAAGACTGAATCAGAGCTACAGTTAGACCTAGGAGTTATGAAATACGGTTAGAAAGTGCTTTGCTAAAATGCTAATAAATACCATCCTTCCACACATTGTAAACATGTTTTCTAATTTATACACAAAATAATCTGGATACAATGACAAAATTCTTTGCAAATCCTTTTGTATTATTCATTCCTACTACTATTTCTAATTTTAATGAAATTTCTATAAAGAGACATTTCAGTACCGCGTTTATACTGCAGAAAATGGTGGCAGTATAAACCTTCTGTTAGCATGGCAGCATGATTTCATTTTTAGCCCTTAAACTCAATCTGATTTTAAATTAATGAAAATATATTGAGAAATTGGTTTGTTAGTAGTGAGTCAAGAATATTTAGCCTACGGAGGAAGCTAAAACTATTGCATTAGTGCACGACCCCTGGAGGTCACTGGCAGAGATGAACATTTCTAACAGAGGATATTGAAGGCTTTCTTTATATGAAGAACTTTTAATAGGGTGATGCTAATTTGATGTGATTCATGAAAATGAATATCTCACAGATGACGGTCAAATGCAGTCAGATATTAAAGATACTAATATATTGTTTTCCTACCTAAACAACCATCTGTGATTTGAAGCTTTCATATCTTCAGAAAATGTTAACAGCATTTCTGAATTTCTTTGAGAACTGTTTGATGTTAATTCATGGCAAAATGAAAGAAAGTACCAGCATCAGTCAATAACAAATAATCTAAATATGAGCATGCAGGCTTTCTGTGCAATTCTTTTTATTTTGTTTAAAAAACCTTCACAAATGAATTGAGGGAAAAATCTGCTGACAATGAATTAAAGAGTTTAATAATGTCCATAATTATAGGGTACACTTTATAAAGAGTAAAAGTGCAGCATGCTTAAGTTTTTCATATATTGCAGTTTTTAAAAGCAGAACTAAGCAACTAAAAATCATAAGTACTGTCTGTATGCATTCATTTGGGTAGTTTTATGATCAGCTGACATTTATAGATATTTTTCAATGAGTTACTTTCATCTTTTTCTGAACAGTGTATGTTTTCTTTTTCAAAGCGCAATCAGCTACACAATGCAATTTGTGCACATTTTGTGTGTTATTGGTATAGTCACCCTTATAAAGACTATTTTATGCCTTCATAATGCCTTTTTATTGTTTTTTTAATCAGCAATCATTCATTCATAAATTCATTTTCCTGTACCCACTTTATACTGTTTAGGAATGTCAGAGATCTGGAACCTAGACACACACACACACACACACACACACACACACACACACACACACACACACACACACAGACACGCACACACGCACGCACACACATACGCACACACACACACACACACACACACACACACACACACACACACACACACACACACACACACACACACACACACACACACACACACAGACACACACACACACACACACACACACCACAAGCAAACCTATTAATAGTCTAAAGCTTCTCCTGTTCACCTACAGCATATATTTGATATTTTGACAATGAGTATCTACAGACTCTGGGCTGGGGGCTCCCAATCCAGCACTGAACTAGAGAACCAAGTGCTGTGAATCAATGCTAACTGATGCACAAGTAATATTGCACAATCCATTATAGCAAGAGTTGACAAAATGTTCTGATAATTGTCAAACAGGATTCTGTTGTAAAACTTATGCTGCATAAACAGTGTCACATAAATACTGTGCAGAGAGAGATATGGTTAAAGTATATACCTGCTAATGACAAAGGTCTGCAAATAATATCCATCAGTGGGATCATGAAAAAATAAACTTAAATTAATCATTAACTTCAGACCTTGCGTCTCTCTCTTTGATTGCAACATAGTTCAGTTGGTAAAAGTGAAAAAGCAGCAAACCAAAGACCAGGAAGGAACCGGACCACAAAACTTATAAGCTTTCGATCGTTTAATAAAATACCACAGACTTAATCAGAATAAATACAAAAACTTGAAATTACCCTTTAAATACTTGTCATGTGCAAAAAATCATCCAATGACAAAATGCTTCAAATAAATTATTTAAATAGCCACTATGGTGTCATGAAAATTTTAAAATATACTACAACATTTTTTAACATTCAATATATATAAAAACATGAAAATGTATATATATATATATATATATATATATATATATATATATATATATGTATATATATGTATATATATATATATATATATATATATATATATATGTGTACATATATATAGATATATATATATATATATATATATATATATATATATATATATATATATATGTATATATATATATATATATATATACAAAATAGTCAGCAATAGCAAACTACTACACTGTGTTTCATCAAATAAAGCCCATTTGGTGAATAGCTTGGCTCACTACATCAAAGCCTTTTTGTCAAGGTAACATTGGACACTCAGTATACATGTTTTTAGAGGTTGAACATCCGAAGTTAGCAGTTCTCTTTGGTATTCCTAATGTCCACAAATGCAGACCCACCCTTTTAGACCCATAGTGTCAGCAGCATACTCTAAGACTGAACCAATTTCTATTTGATTAGATAAACTCTTGAACCCTATTGTTCAAAGTTCAAGGTTTTATGTAAAAGATTCATGGCATCTATTAGAGTTGTTATGTGAATTTAATTTAGAAAATTTTGATATGTCAGCTATATTTTTGTAGCACTTGATGTCACTTCCCTTTATACAAGTATACATTAAGAAGCTGGAATTGATTTATTTAGGGAATATTTGACTGGTCATACTGATTTTGGCAATGATAAGATCAACACTTTGTATGTTTTGATGGAAATGATTTTGGAAAGTATTTTTTTTTTAGTTTGGAACTACCATTTTTTGGCAAATCTCTGGTGTGGCCATGGGTTCTAGAGTGGCTCCTTTTGCCAATCTAGTTATGGCTAAGTGGGAGATGAAATTTCTTGTGACACATCCTTTGGCTAAGAATATTTTACTTTACAGGCGTTACATTGATGATTTGCTTTTTCTTTTGTGCAAGGGAACCTTGACAGTTTCCAATTATTTTTGCAAGACCTGAATTGTTCAACCAGTTTTTTGAACTTTACCCTGGGAGGGTTTGGGAAAATAATAGACTTCCTGGATATTCATTTGGAACTATTTGAAAGTTTCAGTTTCGGTAGTAGTATCCATAGGAAATCTACCTTTGTCAATCAGTACCTGCACAGGGACAGTCTTCACCCCCAACATAAGAAAAGAGAGGTTGTCAAAGGACAACTTATAAGGTTGAGTCGTTTGACCAATGAAGATTCTGTTTTTGATGGTGAGGTTAACAAACTGACTGGATTCTTTATAGCTAGTGCATATGATTTGTTTTGGTTACGTAACATTGCTGCTGAAGTTATGACTCTCAGAGATAGTTTAGCTAGTTCCATTTCGAGAGGCAATTTCAGTGTCGCAAGTAAGATGAATCAAAACAACAAGGTGTTTGAGCTTGCCTTCCCATTGCTCATTTCAGATGGAATGGACATTATTAGGCATGTTATTAAGGAAAATTGTAAGGTGTTGCTCGGACATTCTGAATTGGTGAAAGTCCTGGGTAATGAACCTTTGTTCACTTATAAAAAGGTATGTAATATAAGAAGTATACTTGAAAGTACTTCTAAGACATCACACAATGGGGTCAAAGATCCTGTTGGGACTTTTGGTTGTGGTCATTGCAGGCACCAACACTCATTACCCTTTAGACATGGTAGGAAATCCAGAGGGGGGAGGAAACATAGAAACAAATATATCTACAGATTCAATGACGGGACTCATTCAGGCATTACTCAAGTAAACACACAAGTTTTTGAAAATGTGTTGAATCTATCTGATCATGTATTAACATCAGAACAAAAACAATTTCTCAATAAAGGGTTAAACTTTGTTCCCAGCTTTTTTTGTGATGAATACCAAACCTCATTAGATGTCATTGACTTTGATACTACTACTGAAACTGAAACTTTCAAATAGTTCCAAATGAATATCCAGGAAGTCTATTATTTTCCCAAACCCTCCCAGGGTAAAGTTCAAAAAACTGGTTGAACAATTCAGGTCTTGCAAAAATAATTGTTTTTCTCAGAACAGGATAGTTCTAATGCTCAAAGATCAACGGATTTCACCTTCCACAAATCATCATTTCAGCCACCTATGAATAAGAATGTAGCGATATTTCAACAAGCGGTGTTAAAGGATTTACATTTTCCTCTTTTTGAAGTTGCTACCGGTAGGGATAACATCACTTCCACCGAAAGAGTGGCTTTGTCAGAACTTAGAAATAACCAAAATATAGCAATACTACAAGCTGACAAGGGGGGTGCAGTGGTGATCTTAAACATGGACTTCTATATAAATGAGGGTTTACGACAATTATCTGACAGACATTGCTATATGAAAATGGATATTGATCCAACAATGAAATTTAAAAAAGAGATAGATCTGTTTTTACAATCTGCATTGGAGGAGGGTATACTCACGAACAAAACAGTTCAACATTTACAGGTGAAGGAACCGGATAGACAAATTCTGTACCTATTATCTAAAATACACAAATCTCTTACACATCCACCAGGCAGGCCTATAGTTTCTGGCCATGGTTCTCTTACAGAACCATTGTCTGCTTTTCTCACCCAATTTCTAAAACCATTATTGTCCCTGGTCAGAGCAAGAATTCAGGATACCACGCAATTTTTGCAAATCATTGAGGATTGTCAACTAGAACCTCATTGGATAATGTGTACACTGGATGTAAAATCCCTCTATACCAGTATTCCGCATTGGGCTGGGCTTCAGGCTGTTGAATATTGGCTTGCCAAATCAGAACTGTATTCTCCGGGTTTCAATACTTTGCTTATTTGTCTTACCGAACATGTTTTGAACAAAAATGTGTTCTATTTCCAGGGTGATTGCTATTGGCAACTACAAGACGGCGATGGGGGCTTCTTTTGCCCCCATCTATGCAGATCTTTTTATGGCCTACCTTGAGGAATGCCTGATTTACAACCCTTTACACAATTTATATCTTGTGGAAATAGACATATGGAGAAGATATTTAGATGATTGTTGGATGGTGTGGCGTGCGGATGCGAATTATCTTCAGGAGTTTCTGGAACATTTAAATAACAACATTTGGGGGATTGAATTCTCTATTACATTTCATAGAGAGATTATAACCTTTTGGATGTTACAGTATATCGTAACAGTGATAACACACTCAATACAAAAATTTACCGGAAATATCCCCAGTTTAACACCTTGTTACATGCTCACAGTATGCATCCACGCCACACCATCCGGAACATCCCTAAATCTCAATATCTGAGAATTCGGAGAATCAATTCATGTTCACAGGACTATTCCACAGCCAAAGCCGATTTACTAACCAGATTCCTGGACCGGGGCTATTGCATTTCTGATATTGAACTAGCCAAGACCTATTCGGATAATCAAGAAAGGAAGACACTGTTGGAATACAGGGATAAGAGCAAAAACACTAATAGCTCTAAAGTTAGATTAATTACTACACTTGGCAAAAATCATCAAACTGTCAGGCAAGCGGTGAATCAAAATTGGAACATCTTACTAGCAAATGACTTTTTGAGGGGGATTTTAGACAACCAGTGTTCATTCTCATTTAGACGTGGTAAAACATTAGGCACCCTGTTTTCCCATTATAAACATAAAGAAAGTGGGGCAGCTAAATATAAACAACTTACTATAATGGGGGACGAATTATTGGGAACATTCAGGTGTGGACATTGTGTATCTTGTGCTCATGTCAATCAGCTCAAACAATTCTGAGCTCTAACACCAGCAAAGTGTATGATATCAAGGTTTTTGGTAATTGTTCCACTAGCTGGGTTATATATTTGGCTACATGTCAATGTAAATCATTCTATGTTGGCAAGACTTCACGTTCACTACGTATTAGAATTGGGGAACATCGTAGTGACATACGTAACCACAAGGCATCAAATGCACTATACCTACATACAGTCAAACATCCCAGTGCCCAGTTTATGTTTACCATCATAGATAAAATTACAGGAAACAGACAAAACCAGACAGGATGGCAAGGCATTCTAAGCCATAAAGAAAGATACTGGATCACACACTTAGGAGCCCTTTTTCCTCCAGGTCTCAATGACCATTTATAATCCATTTTACATTTTTGACACATTTGTCCATTATATGGCACTTTAGACACATTTTTCCTTATGCAATACAAGATTATATTATTATTATGTGTATAAACAATATGTCACAATTTGTTTTAGGTTATTTTAGTTCATAATTAGAACTATAGCTTATGAGTATCTGTATTGTATGGGGATATATATCTGAACCAATTGTGTCATGTTGCTTTAAATCTAACTCAGAAGCCATATGCAAATGTCTTTCTTTTTATTGGTTTACCACAATATTTAAACTGATGTTGACTATGGATTTTTTGACTATTTTCACTCACTGATGAAGGCTGGTGCCGAAACTAGTATGAGTTTTTGAATTCGGACATTTTTGTCCGCTTTTTTTGCCTCTGATTAAATGGTGAAACTATCTTGCTGGCTTTTGGTGTTTTCTACAATGTAGATACATACCCAATTCAGGTTCTATTGAGTTGAAACATTTCAAGAAAGCTATTAGGGCAAAGGACAGGTTTACATGTGAGTCTGGGGGTATTATTTATCTTTCTGTATGTAATTCTTGTATTAGTTTTTATGTTGGCAAGACCATCAGGTCACTAAGTAGAAGGATTTATGAACATGTATTGGCAGTGAGAAACAAAAACAGGAATAATGCACTGGCACTGCACGTTTTATTAAGTAACAATTTTAAGAAATTTACATTTTTTGTCTTAGACAAAGTAGTTTGTAGTCCTTTGGTGAGTAATTTCAAAGCCTTATTAGAATGTAGGGAAACTAAATGGCAGACAGCTTTAAGAGCAGAATACCCTCCAGGACTAAATGAAACTATATTAACATCGTGTTTTCTTCAGTTACAAAAGCTGTTCACAAATTGGGCTTTATCTGATGAAACACTGTGTAGTAATTTGTTATTGATGGCTATTATATATACATTTTCATGTTTATATATATATATATATATATATATGTAATGTTAAAAAAAATGTGTATTATATAAATTTTCATGACATCATAGTGGCTATTTAAATCATTTATTTGAAGCATTTTGTCATTGGGTGAGTTTTTGTACATTACAAGTATTTAAAGTGTGGTTTCATGTTTTTGTATTTATTCTGATGAAGTTTGTGATGTTTTATTAAACGGACGAAACCTTATAGTTTTGTGGTCCAGTTCCTTCCTGGTCTTTGGTTTGCTGCTTTTTCACTTTTACTTTGTTCTTTGGAGTTGTTTAGCCGTTTATAGTTCAATTAGTCATAAAAAGAATGTTACCTTACACAAGACCTACACAATAATTAAACAACTGTGAAAGATTTCCGGCAATGCATAAAAGCAATTATGTTCAGTGGCATAATAGAAAATATTAAGAAACATTGCAGGTTTAATAGTCAGGTAAGTGCTGCTACAGGTTCTACAGGGAAAAGTTAATTTTGAAAATTCTTAAAATGAAATTATTGCAGTTTAAAAAAGTATTGTAATATATATGTAGTATATCTGGTATTAATATTTTAGCAACTGGTTGTTAGATTGTTTTTCTTTCCTATGGAGAGTATTCATACTGCAGTACAAATAAGATGACAGTGAATAAGTGCATTTTTAATGTCTGCATATGTTAGACACTTTAGAAAATGGACAATTTGCAGCTGAATCTGATATGTTATAAATGAAGTAAACGTGTGTGATGTAATGCTTAAATATTAATTGCTAAGTAACTTATTTCAGTAGTGTGCAGCACAACAGCTCTGTCATAATATTTCTGCTCACAGACCAAAATTAATGGTTTGATTCTGACTTGCATCACTGCCTTTGGGATGTTTATTCATTATTTTCAAGTCCGTGTGGGTTTTTCTGGGGACACCAGTCTGCTTTCACCTTCTAAAAATATGTTGATTGATTAGCTACACTACATTATTTATATATATTGTATTTGCCCTTTCCTTATGTCTTGTGGTCAGATCATGGCTAAAAAGGTTTTGTAGGCCAATCCACTTACCTGTTTAATAAATGTTAATAAGTAATAAGTCTGTTAAATTGCCTTTTAATGCACTTGTACTTTATGAGAATTGCCTTGTAAATAAAATAATTAGATATAAATGTGACAGGAATGACTAAGTACAATGAGTTTACTATGTCATGATCAGATTTTTTGGAAATTTTTTTAAGTTGGTACCCATTACAGAACTTGTATTATATAAACAGTGACATTGGCAATGGATTTATGGTTCCAAAACTATGTAAAGAGGGCTGTCTCAATCATAAAGTATCTCTTGCCATATATTATTGCTTACTTAATGCACACACAAACACATATATACATGAACAGTGTATGCATACACAGAAATACAAAAACATACACATACACTGGCATGTGAGTGTGCACACATGCACATGTTTATGGATACACAGAAACACACAGTCACATATGCATGCACACACATACACGGAGACACAATTGCACAGCTAGAAATGACTACTCATGTGAACAAACACACACACACACACACACACACGCTCGCGCACACACATGCACATACACGCGCGCACACACACACACATGAACCAACAGGTTTACATTGCTTACCCATACCAACACCCAAACCACAATTCATACACTCCTTAAGCCTGTGTAGATCACTCTTGGACTGTAGTCAACATTGCTGTTTAGAATGGATGCAGTCTCTATACAGTCTGAGATACAATGTGAATAGTCATAATTTGATTTTGACAAATTTAGTTTAAGTATAGGTTTTGATTACTGCTTGCTGTATATTAGAGATGTAGACAGTATTCCATCACAGTAAAACAAGTTTTGTCACGTATTGGATAGCTGTAAGAATACCATACAAACAAATTAGTTGTGATCCACAGCTACTGGTATTAAAACTCCTTCAATAAATAAATACAACTGCACCTCCTGCACAGTACAATCAAAGAAAGGGTCCTCAGTCATCACATAAACACTCCATTAAAACACCTCCCACAGCTACATATAGTAACATTAAATCCAATACCTCCACTGCTAACCCCTTAATGCAAACTGGCACACAGCCAAATTTCCTGGTCACTGGTGTTTCTATAGGGCACACTGGTATCCCCCTCACCAGACTGAATAAGGAGAGAGTCACAGTTAGCTGCCTTTCTGGGGCTAGGTTCCATCAAGTCACACAGGCACTCAGGTCATTGAACCACAGGTACCACTATGACTGTCATAGTCCACATGGGTGATAATGATCTGAGACGTACCTCCCTTGACTATATGAACCAAGACATGATTGTGCTTGCTGATTATATGTCTCAAGCAGGTATGAACCTAGCACTGAGCAGCATAAATCCTCCTACAAGGATGATGCCATGTTACCAACAGAAAATGATCGATTTTAACAATTGGCTTAGCTTCTGGTGTCAATCCAGAGGGTACAATATTTCACAGCCTGGGCTTCCATGTTTGACAGACCACGCTACTTTGCCAGGGATGGTCTGCACTTATCCCCTCTAGGCTTTCAGATACTGGCAAAGGCCTTATCAACCCCCATAGTGCCTTTTTATGCAATGCCGAATTGATAAACCTACTGACTTAACTGAACCTATGAAGGAATATCTGAAAGTGGTACTGCTCAGTGATAGACATCTTAGCAAGAAACTCTACTCCCTGCAAGCCTTCCTCTCCATGGAGAATGCAGACATCTGTGTGGTAACAGAGGCATGGTTTAAAGTTGCTGAGACTACCCCAGCAATGCAAGGTTATAATGCCTTTCACACCTTTAGACCAGCTGCAGCACAGGAGGGAACTAAAAGTGGAGGAATGTCAGTCTAGATTAATATTAATTTCACACACAGACTAGTTAAAGTGTATGACCCAATGGAACCTATACATGTGCAACTCACCATAAACAGAGTACAGTATCATATCCTTGCAACCTGTAGGTCCCCCTCCACGTCACAGGCAACCAATACTACCTCAGTCCCTCAGCATTCAATATCAATATGATATTCATGGGGGATCCCAACTACCCCTCTATAGATTGGGAATCCTATACCCCTTCTAATGCACAAGGCCAGCAATTCCTAAATCTTCTTAATACTAACAACCTAGAGCAGTTGCTCCATTCCCATACCAGGAGTACAACATCTTTGACCTTGTACTCATGAGGGTGTCAGTGTTCCTCAGCCAATGTAATATCTTCATTTGTCAGATCTGACCATAAGGCAGTATTACTTGAAATGAAAACTAAATTTGGGGATCCAGCAAAACCAAAAACCTTTAGGAACTATTCCAAGGCTAATGCCTCTCTACTAAGCAACACCTTTGCTAAATTCCAAGCTCTCCCAAACCCAGGAAACACCATAGAATACACTGAGATATTTACAAAATCTCTGTACAGCCATATTAATACCTGTATCGACTGAGCTGTGTCCACTTGTAATAAGAATAAGACAAACTCAAAAGAGAAGCTACTCAAGTGGAATCACAGTATTACTCAGTTTGTAAAGCAAAAGAAAAATATTGGCCAAGCATAGGAAAAGCCATACATACTAAAAGCCCCTTGACCAATTTAAACAGGTAGCTAAGAGGCTTAATTAATACTTCAAATTCTAAATTTGAAGAAAAAATTGCTTCTCGAGCAAAAGAAAACCACAAAGCTTTCTACAGCTATATCCATAACCTCAGAGGAAATACACAACAATGCACAAAACATATTGTAAATGGCATCGCCCACACTGAACTAGAGGCCATTGCCAGGAAATACCACATAACAGAATCACTCCCAACCATTAGTAGAGAGCAGGTCTTTAATGCACTTTCCTAAGGCCAAAAATACTGCATTGATGGGCCCTGATAACATCCTGGGATGTTTAATAAATAGCATGAAACATGACCTCTTTGGTCCACTTGAATCACTTTTTAACTGGAGCCTTCAGTCTTGTTTTGTGCCCAAAGAATGGAAGATGGCTACAGTCATTCCCCTCCATAAAGGATGTCCAGCCACTGACCTGGGTAACTACAGGCCCATAAGTCTTACCAGCCTCATATGTAAGGCCTTGGAAAGAATCGTCATGGACATGACAAATGAGGATATAGGTAACCTGTAAACTCTGGACCCTTCACAGTTCAGCTTTGTTAAAGAAAGGTCATGCCTATTAAATCTAGTGGATTTTTTTGCAAGGGTCACCAAAGCATTGTATGAAGGTAAGACTGAACACAGCTTACCTTGACCTGGCAAAGGCTTTTGATACAATACTCCTCTCAGGCATTATAGGCAAGCTCACTACTTTAAGTACTGTATAAACCCTTCCATTACCCATATTACCCACTGGATAGCCATCTGGCTCACTGATAGATCCTAGGAGGTCAAAATAGGTGAGCCACCTCCAACAAGAAGCCAGTCAGTAGTAGAGTCGCCCTTGGTTTTGTGTCTGCTCCTTTTTGGCATGTATTCCTCTGAAAAGGAAACCAATACTGAAGGTTTATTGCTGACTAACTTTGCAGATGATTGCAAGCTGGGAGTTATCACTGACTCCCTGCAGAAGCTAGCATCCCTCAAGAAGGTCTATCTCTGACTAATAACTGGTGCCAAGGTCATAGTCTTAAACTCAATGCTAAAAAATGCATAATTGTACCCTTTGGATAAATTAACCATCCCTGCTAATTACCATGTTGATAATACACTCCTAAGAGTTGACCCAGTGGTCAGGGATTTGGGTATGCACATAGATAGTAGCCTTACCTTTGACCACCACATGGCCACAATAGTGAGGAAATCCTTTAAATCCTTTTATGTTGTGCAACATATAAGTAATGGCATAGCATGTATGACCAAATAGGTTATTATCCCACTGTATACCACCCTTATCAGACCAATCATAGAGTACAGTGCTCCCTTTGGCATTTGCTTGACAGGCATATGCAGCAACGAGAGTGACCTCAAAGGTTCCTTATAAAAAGAATAGAAGGCATAACAAACTTGTCTTATGCAAAGTGCATTAAAGCCCTTTGTCTCTACTCAGTCTCCTATAGATTGCTGAAGCGCAATGTTAGGTTCATACGTTCATAGGAGGTTACTAAGCTAATGGTCTTAGGGCCTTTACAAGCCTAGCCATGTAAAAACCCATGTACAGTAATTGACTATAGTTAGATGCTCATTGTTAGCAGAGTGATTCTGTGATCAGCACCGACTATCCCTGTCCATGAGAGACATAGGTGCCACCTCCACCATGGTGAATTTATCCAATTGTCAAGGTTACACTTAAATAGGGTCATTGAGGAGCTCTGCTTCTCGTGAAATGTGAGCTTATACCAGAGGAGTGGTAAACTCTCGGAGATATATCTGTCCTTCTAAGACATTCTGCTAATGTCACAGGCTATGTTGAGATCCATGGAGTGAGTGACTCTTGTCACATTTGATTTGCAGATGTGCAGCATTTCCATTAGGGCAGAGTCAGAGACTGCTCTGCATGCCAGGCACAGGATGCCACTCAGCAGCCTGTATGATACAGAGTACAGTGAAAGGCTTTCAGACTTTTCATGTAAATCATGTTTTGGAGGCCCTGGATTCTCTTGGTTAGAATCCCATTGTGGCCTGTCCAGTTGCTGCAGGTGTCTGGTGAGGTACTTACAAAAGTGAGAATTGTACTCAATTAGTGGTCTGATAAGGGTTGAACACAGTGGAGTTATAACCTCCTTTGTCCTGTGTGAAATGTAGAAGGCTTTCTATACCACTATGGACACATGGTGATCGAAGTTTAGATTACTATCAACCTGTGTTCCCAAGTCTCACACCACTGGGTTTGAGCTTAGAGGGGGTGCTGTTTATATCATAATTAGCAGGGGCTTCTTCTTTGCCAAAGGGGATAATGAGGCTTTTTTTTTTTTTGCATTTAGTTTTATTCTGTGACTTTGCCACCAAACATTTGTCTGGGTCAGCCCCTTCTGTAACATGTTTACATCACTGGGGGACTCAATGATTGCACCCAGTTTGCAGTCATCTGCAAACTTGGTAAGCCATAAGCCATGCACTTACAGTATGCCTGGATCTCTGAGAAATAGATTCCAAGCAGGAGAGGGCCCAGCACAGATCCTTGAGGTACCCCACTGGTAACTGGTCTACTGGTGGAGGTAGACTCTCCAAATTTGACATTGTGCATTCTGTCAGTGAGTCAGTTGCCTACCCATCTACTGATGTTTGGGTTAATCCCCAGCTGGGAGAGTTTCTCAATGATACCTGAGTGAGGGATTGTGTCAAAAGCCTTGGCTAAATTGAGATAGGCAGTATGTACTGCTTTGTCCTCATCCAGGGCTTTGGTGACATTCTCAAAGAAGTCCATCATGTTTAATAAGCAAATTCTACCCTTCACAAAACCAAACTGGGTTGGGTCAAGAGTTTTAAGGTCACCTGTGTCCTTGTTGATAAGGTTGATGATGATTCTTTCCATGGCTTTGTAGATAAGGCTGGTTAGACTTATGGGTCGATAATTTCCTGGGTCAGTTGATGGACCCCCTTCGTGAAAGAGGATTACTGTTGCTGCTTTTCACTCTCCTGGAACAAAGCCAGTGTTCAGGCTATGGTTAAAGAGACTGACAAGTGGTCCACTAGGTCTTGTTTTAGATTGTTTAGTAAGCAACCTGGGATGTTATCTGGTCTCACAAATGCCGTATTTTTGGCCTTGGACAGTGCTTGTATGACCTGCTCTTTGCAGATACTTGGTAATGGACTGGTGTCAGGAATGCTTTGGGGTATGACTGGTGGAGATAGGGGAGGTGAAGTTATTGCCAAATCTGCCAGCTAGTAGATTGCCGATTTCTTCAAATTCAGTGAGAGTGGTACTGCCCATTATAAGTTTGGTACACAGCTGGACATTCCCTTTTAGATTTTGGATGTAGCTGAAGAATGGTTGTCTTTAGTTAGGGATGATAATTTAGTCTCATAGCTAGCCTTAGAGGACTTTACAAGATATCTGATTTGCTTGTTCAAGTTTAGGAGGGTATACTTCCTCTGTTGAGAAAGTCACCTTTTGTTCTTAGATATCAATTTCTTTATTTTGCTGTATAACTTATTTCTACTTAGAGTGCATCAGGGTGGCTTGTTTTTTCAGGAGGACCTGGTTTTAGTCCTGTCGGGTACATCTAAGTCAATACATTTGTTTATGTGGTTGCATAGGGCATTTGTGTACTCTTCAGCATGGAAGTCATTGATGTCTGTGTTAGCAGAGACTTTGAAATGTTTTATACCATCACTTAGTAGGCTATAGTTTGCTTTGGAGACATTTTTCAGTTTTTTGCTCCTATGGGGGTGTCAGGTCTGATCTTTACTTTAAATAAGACTGATTTGTGGCCTGATCTTACCAAGGAGGGAAACACACTGGGGGTAGTGCAGTGACTCCCCCATGTTGGTAAGCACTAGGTCTAGGATATTTGAGCCCCTTGTGGGGGTGCAGACCAACTGTTCCAGGGAATTTGAATTAAAAAAAATCCAGAACCTCAAAATGATTGTGTTTGTGCTCATATAAGTCATTCAATCAATGGAAGGAGAGTTGAAATCTCCCATGACTGAGGTGTTTGGCTGTATACTGAGCAACCAATGCAAGTCCAGGTTGGCAGTATGTTTCTCCTGGTTCATGCTAGGGGACCTGTAGCCAGTGATGATGTGGAAGAGTATTTTACCTATAGTTATTTGGACCTGGAGTAGCTCAAAACAGTTGTAGTGTTTTACCAGTCGTGATGTGTATTTGGATTTAATGAAGATGGCTACATCTCCACCTTTGGTTCGTTCACGCTCATTTTGAGGTCTGAACATGTGAAAGGCATTGTAGCCTTATATGGCCAGGGTGGTCTCTGCTGCCTTGAATCAAGTCTCAGTGACTGCATAGATGTCAGCGTCTTTGAAGGTGAGGAGTGCCTCCAGGGAGTGCTGTTTACTGTTTAGGCTCCTAGTATTAAGCAGCATGGCCTTGAGTTTGTCTATAGTGGGTTTCTTTATGTCGGAAGTTTTGTTGTTTTGACATTGCCTAAAAAAGGCACTATGGGGGAGGCAAGCATCTTTGCCAGTATCAAAAAGCCTAAAGGAGACAGGTGAAGGCCATCTCTGGCAAAGCAGTGTGGTCTATTGACCATGTCTTCACAGGCTGTCAAATACTGGATTCCCCTGGAATGACACCAGAAGCTAAGCTAATTATTGAAATCAATTACTTTTTGTCGGTATTTTGGCATCATCCTGAGTGATGGTAGAATGCTGCTTAGGGCTAGGGACATACCTGACTTGGACACGTAATCTGGGAATTCAGTCATGTCTCTCTTCATATAGTCCAGAGAGGTACATCTCAAGTCATTCACTCCAACCTGTACTATGACAGAGTCATAACGGTAATTGTTGCTGACTGACTTGAGTGTGTGCAAGACTTTGCGGTTCCTAGCACTTGACAGGCAGCTGACCATGGCATTCTCCTTGTTCAACCTGGGAGGGGGGACATCGGTTTGTCTCACTGTTGAGTCGATAACTAGGACATTAGTTTTTGAGGTGTTTTGCCTTAGGGGCTTAATTGTTGAGACACTGATGCTTGTGTTGTTATGTGTAATGGTGGATTCTGTTCATGTACTAATATGTATAGGTTGTTCGCACTTAGGAAGTCTCTTTTCTTTTGGTAGGCTCTTAGTGAGTATCTCTGCATATGTGGGTTAATGTGTCTTGACCTTATCTTGTGTAAGTGGATAAGTGTGTGTGCTAACAACATGTTTGATGTTTTGTTTATTGCTATATGAGAGAACTAAGGCTGGCTCCATTTGATTTATGTTGAAATAGCTATTTGTGTCCTGATTTACGTGAGGGTTAGTCTTTCATCCTGCTGCTATAGAAGATTCACATATTTGCAAGATTGTGCTCACTAGTTTCTTCCATTGTTGCCTGGCTTGCAAATTCATTTAACACCATCTGACATACAAAGCTGATATAAGTATATTTTTTACACCTGTTATAACTGTTTCAGTGATATTTAATAATTCTGTGCTTAGTTTTGCTAAGTATTTGTGCTAAATTGGTTTCAGCTTACTTCTGAACACTTACTCTGGTGGGCTCCATTTGATTTTCCCTCCCACCTACCCTGTTGTTGTGTTCTTATAACTTGACGGCTTTTGGCTTACCCACGTCATATTATAAATTTGTTATTGCCACTCCTCCCAGTACCATCACATCAGCTCTTTCTACTGAGTACAGTGATACTATTTGGGAAGGCCCACCCCCTTAGCTCTTAACCTTGAATTATCTTCTGTTTTTCTCAATTTCTACTTGACAAAAAATACACTCTGTTCAGCTGCTTTTACTGTATTTTACTGTACTTATACTGTGTCTTTTCCTGCTTTAATAGTTTGTTTTGCTTTTCCTGTAAAAGTGTTCAATTGCATTTATACCACCTGTTTTCTTACTGTTTGTTAGTAGCCTGATTACACAGAGAACATTGTTTTACCAAATTGCTGCTTTATACTGTTTTTTTTTTTTTTTTTTGCTGTTGTGACTCTGATTTTAAGCACTTTAAATTTCAAATACCTCTGCAGGTAGCATAGGCTAGATTCAGTCTTATAGAATCTAGACTGCCTTCTATCACTTGATTACTAAAACTAGCTCTTCACTGAGATATTGAAAGATCCGCGGCATCCGTTGCTTCCTACTCTCTTTTGAATTGTCGGAAATGTTTTTGGCCACATTTTACTGCATACTGTGCTAGTTTGGCTGTAACATAGCCCAGTTCCAGGCTTGCTGTTTCTGGGTCTGTTTTGTAACCTGTGAGCATTAAATTCAAACCATATTTGTTGGAGAAGGCCTTTCTGCACTCTCGTGGGAGGAGTGTGCTGTCTGGGTCCATCTAATTGAGGGTGATTCTACTAGAGCTCAGAGATTATGTCCTTATTTGCTAGTATGAGTTAAAAGGATTATTCTTGTTTTACATAGGCCATGCATCTGTGCTTCTAACGTGTAGTGCACTATTGTGCACGGCTGAGTAGCAGTAGTAACAGTTGGTTATTATTATAGCAAACACTTTGCTTGTTAAATTTTCCCTTAGCACTTTGCTTGTAGTCCTAAAGAGGTCTTTTGCGGCTCAGCTCTACTTTCAGGTAGAAAACTAAGCCTAACTTCAGAGGTTCCAACACACCTCTCACCCACTAGCCATTCCTAAGTGTGACCTATCTTCCTGACCATATACATTTACCAAACACTATGGATGTACAATTTCCCACAGTTTCTCCAGCCATTTTTGTCAACATGGGCATCCTGAGACAGTGTAGTAACTGCCTCATGTTCACTGACAAACCTCTGCTTCTAGACCATACAAACTCAACATGTCAGAGCTACAACTGTATTACGAACCTTGTAAACACCAGTCAGTACATATGACAATGAGCGGGTTATCAGCATGCACACCTTACTGCCTACTCCACCCAAACCCACATCTCACATACAATGGATATAAAAAGTGTACACACCCCTGTTTAAATGCCAGGTTTTTTGTGATATAAAAAAATTAGACCACAATAAATCATTTCAAAACTTTGCCCACCTTTAATGTGACCTATAACCTGTACAATTCAATTGAAAAACAAACAAATCTGTTAGTGTAGAAAATATAAAAATTAAAAAAACGTACAATAAGCTAGTTGCATAAGTGTACACACCCTTAATCTAAAACTTTGTTGAAGTACCTTTTGATTTAATTACAGCATTCAGTCTTGTTGGGTAGGATTCTATCAGCATGGCACATCTTGAGGTGACAATATTTGCCCACTCTTCATTGCAAAAGCACTCCAAATCTGTCAGATTGCAAGGGCATCTCTTGTGCACAGCCCTATTCAGGTCACCCCACAGATTTTCTGTTGGATTTAGGTCTGTGCTCTGGCTGGGCCATTGCAATACTTTAACTTTCTTCTGGTGAAGCCATTCTTTTGTTGAATTGGATGCAAGTTTGGGGTCATTGTTGTGTTTAAAGATGAAATTTCTCTTCATCTACAGCTTTCTAGCAGACGCCTGAAGGTTTTGGGCTAAAAAATGACTGCTGTATGGAACTGTTCATAATTCCCTCCACGTTGACTAAAGCCCCAGTTCCAACTGATGAAAAGCAACCCCAAGGTATGATACTGCCACCACCATGCTTCATCTTGGGGATGCTGTTCTTTTGGTAATGCGAAGTGTTGTTTTTGCACCAAACATACCTTGATCTCATCAGACCATAACACATTTTCCCACATGCTTTTTGGAGACTTGATATATTGTTTTGCAAATTGTAGCCTGGCATGGATATTTTTCAGTGAAAGAAAAGGCTTCCATCTTGCAACCCTACCCCATAGTCCTGTGGAAATTTTTTTTTATATGTACCCTTCTCCTGACTGATACCTTTCAACAATGAGATCCCTTTGATGCTTTGTAAGTTCTCTGCAAACCATGGCTTTTGCTGTAGCAAGAAACTGAATAAATGTCAGGAAAATCCTACTTGGACAGCTGAACTTTATTTGGGGTTAATCAGAGTCTCTTTAATTGATGGCAGGTGTGTACCCAAGGAGACTAAATGCTGTAATTAAATCAAAAGTATTAGTTTAAGGGTGTGCTTATTGCATGTTTTTTATTTTTTATATTTTTTCCCCTAACAGCTTTGTTTATTTTTCAATTGAATTGTACAGGTTATAGGTCATATTAAAGGTGAAACAGTTTTGAAAACACTGTGGTCTCATTTTTTATATCACAAAACCTGGCATTTTAATAGGGGTGTGCACACTTTTTATGTCTACTGTAATTACATATGCAGAGGTCCTCACCAGAAACACACCTAAACACCAGAGACCTCCCAAACGCAAACACTAGCACACTACACATATTACTTTCTCTGCAGAACACAATACACATACTATCTCACATACATGTGTCTCACCTGTCAAGCCCTTAAGGCAAAACACAAAACCAAACATATTAGTTATAGGTGATTCCATCGTGAGACACAACGATGTTCCTCTCACTAGGCTGGGTAAGGAGAAGGTCATGATCAGCTGTCTGTGAAGTGCCAGGATCCGCTATATCACACATACACTCAAGTCAGTCATCAACAGATACTGTTATTTCTCTGTCATAGTCCATGTTGGTGTGAATGACTTGAGACGTACCTCTCTGGACTATATGAAGAGAGACATGACTGAACTCTCAGACTATGTGTCTCAGGCAAGTACATCCCTAGCCTTAAGCAGCATTTTATCTTCACCTAGGCTGATTCCTCAGTGCAAACAGAAAATGATTGACTTCAATAATTAGCTTAGTTTCTGGTACCATTCCAAGGGGATACAGTATTTGTCAGCTGGGGATGACATGATTGACAGACCTTGATGCTTTGCCAGAGATGGTCTTCATCTGTCGCCCCTGTGATTTTGGCTACTGGCCAAGGCCCTTGCCACCACCTTTTTTAGGCAGTGTCTCAAGGAAACAATTCCCAATGTAAGTATTGTAAAAACAACCTCAAGGTTTTGCTGCTAAAAGTTAGGAATCAACACAAAACTGCATTCACTGGAAGCAGTCCTCACCTTGGAAGGCATTGACATTTGTGCAGTCACAGAGACCTGGTTCAAGGCTGTGGAGAATACCCCAGCCATATCAGGCAATACCTCCTTCCACACATTTAGACCACAAACTGAAGGCATGAAAACTAAAGGATGTGGTGTGTCAATATTAATTATAGGTAAATACACCTCCAGGTTAGTTAGACAGCATTATTCCCTGGAGATACTTCAAGTGCGATTAACTGTTAGTAGGACACCTATTCAAGTCATTGCCGGCTACAGAACCCCCTCCATGAATCAGGACACCAACTTTTCCTATTTGGATCTACTTGCCCAAAGGTTCCTCAGCTTCATTAAGTTCATTAAGTTCATTAAGTTCAGTGTCCTGGATCAGCTAGTTGATACCCCCACAAGGGGTGCCAACATCCTGAATCTGGTGCTTACCAATATGGGGGACCACTGTAGCACCTCCCATTGTGAGGTCTTCCCTGGTGAGATCTGACCAAAATCAGTCTCATTCGAAGTTACTATCACACCTAACCACCCCCCCCCCCCCATAGCACAAACTAAAATAAAAAACTTCTCCAAAGCAGATTATGACTTCTTACAGGATGGTATTTATAGCTTCACTGCACCTCCTTCTTCAAATGGAACTGGCAACTGTGCTGACTTCTATACAAATGCTTTATACAAACATCTGAACAACTGAATTGACTTGGCAGTACCTGATAGGACCAAAACAAGCTCCTCAAGGAAGAGCAAACCTGTCTGGTGGACAACTGCCATTAACAAGCTTTACAATAAGAGGAAGAAACTGCTGTCTAAGAGTAAGAGGGATCAAGTCCCAAACTGGAAACACTCCCTCCTCAGCTTGAACAAGCAAATAAGACTCCTTGTAAAGTGCTCCAAAGCTAATTATGAATCCATATTAACTTCCTCAACTAGGGACAACCATAAGGCATTCTTTAGTTACATCTGTTAGAAAAATATGTATTAATGTGTGTATGCTTAATGCCAATTAATAATCAAAAGAATTAATATGCTTTTCATTCTATTTTACATGCACTGTTTTATATATAAATTGAGTTTCATATGAGACTGAAAAAGATGCTTTCTGTAAACTGCAGTATGCTTTTTGAAACTTGCAAGATGCCCTCTGACCTAGTAATTGCTAGCACAGCAATATTCATGTTTATGCCTTTTGGAAATGTACTTGAGAAGCAGGTGCTTATCTGCTAGGTCAGGAACGAATGAATGAACAATACTATATTCTGTAAATGTAATGATTTTAAACAATCAGCTCTGTTCGAAGCAGGAGAACATGTGCAGCTGTAGAAGCTTAGAGATAAAGTAGACAAAGGATTATTAGAGAAATGAACTGTTAGCATTGTGCTTGAATTAACCATAGTACCTTGAATGGTAACATAACATGTATCTAACTGGTAGTAATCAAGGCCATGTTGTTTTCCTCAGGAAGTTTCACATAAAAATTGTTAAATCAGCAGAAATTCATGGGAATGATGGTCAACAGATGATGATGAAAAGGCTGGTAATCTGTTATGCCGGCTTGGTAGGCCATGTCCAGTTAGAGAATGTATAAAAATGAAAGTATTTCCTGTTTCTAGTTAGACAAACTCTGTAATAGCATGTTTTTGTCTCCTTGCTACAAGATTAAAGTGCCTTAACCTGAACCTACCATGTTTTGATCATTTTTAAAGTATATTTTTCCTTTGACAGTTTGGTCCTTTGGACCGGAAAGTACCTCTCGCTCTAGGCCTAGGTCAGAATTGGGCCTGGTGGCATGCATCCGTACAGAGAAGAGGCCAAATCGGCTCTTCTGTTTTGAAAGACCTCCGACTGAATTGTCGTTCGAAAGAGGCCAGCCACTGTTTCTGATCTGGGATTGGAGGACGAGTCAACGATCCGGTGGATCAACTCACGGAGGGTCAGGTAAGGAGGAATTACCTTATTTCTGTTTTAAGATCAGGGACTAGTTGCAGAACTGTTTTTGTCAGGAAGATTTGCATGTGCAGATCAGGGACAAAAAAGGTTACTGTTTTGTCATAGATCAGGGAAACAGAATAGGTAGGCAGTTATTCTAGATAAACTGTGAAAAGGTGTAGAACTGTGGTACCACGTGATAAGAAGGGTTACGTAACAATTTACAGCTTAGCTAAGGCAGCAATGGGAAATCAGTGCACAAAAAGTTCCCAAGACCCGCCCCTAACTGAAGACGCGAAATATATGCAATTACAGCATGCCGACAATGTTAAGTACTGTACAAAATTGGTAGATAAGTATAAATTCAATGGTAATTTAGATAAACTTGCACTCATCAAACTTGTCAAGCAACTAAAGACAGACGCAAAAGGTCAGTTAAAAAAGCAACGACAATTAGGAGTCCCTCAGGCACATAGGTGGCTTGAGGAAGCAAATCGCAGGGAACAAAAGATTAAAAATTCAAAAACAATGTTCTTAGACAAAGAAGATAATAACTTGGTAATAGCAACGGCCCCTCCTACGCCCCCTCCACTTCCCTTACCAGAATATGAAGCAAGTGGACAAGCTGATCCACCTCCACTATACCCAGCTGTTTCTACAGCATCAAAACTATTTCTCCAGGATCCTATTGAGACAAGGTCTCAAACACGCGACTTGAGAAGGGAGGTTGAACTATGTGAAATAAATAGAAAATCACAAGCTATGAGTGAGGAAGAAATATGTCCACTCATAGAAGTACCAAATCCTCAGGCAGGACAGGCAGGACAGGATCCGACTCTTTTAGTTTATAGACCGTGGACACCGGAAGATATCCGGAAAGCCATGGAGGGAATTCCCCATCCGAAAGTGAATTTTCAAAAATTTTTAGAAGACTTACAGGGTATGAGATTAAGTTACCATTTGAATGGAGAAGAAGTAGAAAAAGTAGTTAGACAAATTGTAGGTCCAGATTGGCACATGATCAGTGGCGACTGGAATCCCCGTGACGCGCAGCTTAGACCACTCTCACATACTAATGCAGAATTGGGTGGCAGAGTGAAAGGTCTGACAGACCGAATTTCTGAAAAATGGAAGCCTATGGCTGATTGGGCTTGCATTAATCAGTGCATTCAACAAGAAGGTGAAACAGTTGATAGATATTATGCTAGATTATTAGAGTGTTTTAATAACCACTGCGGAATGCAAATACCAGAAAACCAGACACAAGATTCCCCATATGAGCAACAGCTAAAGAATGCGTTCTTGAAAGGTAGTATAACCCCCATTAGCAGCTTTATTACGAAGCACATGGTAGATCATCGTACAAGTAGATTGCAGCCATTACTTGAAAATGCAAGACATGCAGAGAGACATTTTAGTAGTAAGAAGAAAAAGAAAACTCAAGTATTTTCAGCAGAAGATGGGTCAGAAGTATTTGTAGTACAAACTGGGAGAAAGGGTAAGAAAAAACCCAGGGAAATAAACAACCTGACAAACGTTCAGAAGATTTTGAAGAAAGAAAGAAAAGAGGTGAATGTTTTAAATGCGGGAAAAAAGGACATTTAGCAAGGGATTGCAGGCTAAATAAAAAGGTGACCACAGAAAATAAGGAGGATGAGGAATGACTATATGATAGTCAGGAATCACTGAATGAGAATAAACAGGAAAAGACAAGTGCAAATGTGATAGTAAGGGTAGAGGATGTGACAGAAGGGGTAAAGGATGTACATGAATTTGTAAACGTTGAGGAAAATGAAATTTTGGACTGAGCCTTATTGAGCCTAGAGCTTTATTTAGCAGATACAAAACCGGAAGTGACGCTTCTGGTAGAGGGGAGGGAAGTCAAATTTTTGTGTGACTCAGGGGCTTCACGGACCCTGATACATCCTTCAAAATTACCGGAAGATTCAAAATCTCTAGATTATATACTAGTGAAGGCAGCTAATGGACAGCTGTATCTGGAGCCACTCTTCCATGACATAGCAATAACAGACCCCGTTTCAGGAATGACCCAGAAAAGTAAAATTGTAGTTTCTGCAAAATGCCCAGTAAATCTTTTGGGTAGAGATTTAACGCAGATATTTGGCATAGCCGTAGTTCCAACTATGCAGGGTATGGAAGCACAGCGACAAATGGACACTTTTGTGGTGCGACCGGAGGGTGAGACATATTATTGGTACAGCCAGGACTTGGTTACGACTGGTCCAGGGGCAGTAACCGAAGAACTGATGAACGTAGCCATCAGTAAATTTCCCTCCCTCGACATTAACAAACAGCATTTGTTGCATTGTACTCTATATTACTGTAGTAGATCAGGACCTGATAAAGAATATGAGCAGGAATTGTTTCAGAACCATGCAAACAGACTAGTGTTACGAATCTTGTACCGGGACATAGAAGGAAACAGTGTAGTAAGCTGTTCATTGCCCCAGGAATTTTTAGCACTTTACAAATCTAATCGATTGCCACATGTTAGTTTAACTAAGAGTCAAAGTTTGAAATGGGCAGACTTGGGAGAAAAAGTCACAAGGTTGGAAAAGCAGACAGAATTAGAACTCTCCGAACAAGGAGTACAGAAACAGAAATTGAATTAGATAACACAGACACACCCAGCTGTGCACTCACAGGCTAGTGAGAATAGCTGAGTATTACTTTTATTGGAAAAAGAGGAAAAAGCCTTGCGAAACATACCAGAGACTCTCTGGTCAACAGGGAAATCAGATGTAGGACTTATACGAACAGCAGGACCAGTTACTATTACGCCAAAGCCAGCATTCAGACCTCAGAAAAGACAGTATCCCTTGAGAAAGGATGCAGAGATAGGGATCAAACCTATAATAGCAGCCTTACTTAAGGAAGGAGTCTTAATAGAATCTCCCGATTCACCATGTAATGCTCCCTTATTTTCTGTCAGGAAAGCGAACGGGGAATGGCTTTTGGTCCAAGATTTACAAGCTGTAAATAATGCAGTTATACCCAGGGCACCAACGGTGCCAGATCCGCACACTTTACTGAATGATTTAAAGCCTCAGCAAAAGTATTTTTCTGTGGTAGATATTAGTAATGCATTTTTCTCAACCGACAGCCAACACTGGTTTGCATTTACATTTCAGGGGAAATGGTATACATATACAAGATTACCACAGAGATATTGTGAAAGTCCAACAATATTTGCACAAGAAATGGCAAGCAACCTGGCAGGATTAATCCCACCGAAAGGTAGTCAGATTTTACTTTATGTAGACGACATTCTGCTGGCAGCCGCCACCCAGCAAGAATGCAAAGAGGACACTATAGCATTATTACAGCTTTTAGCTACTCAAGGACACATAGTAAACTAGAACAAAATACAACTTTGGAGAAAACAAGTTAAGTACTTGGGATATGTAATATCCAAAGAAGGTAGAATATTAGATGAAGATAGAAAAACAGCAATATTACAAGCACCTAGACCAACTACCAAGAAGGAAATTATGTCCTTCCTGGGAACTACTAACTTTTGTCGGAGCTGGATACCAAATTATGCTTTGGAATCTGCTCCACTGACTAATTTGATATTTAAAAGGCCGATGGCAGCACAAGATTTATTACAATGGGCACCAGAAGCAGAAGCAGCTTTCTGTAAGCTGAAACAACTGATAGCATCATCCTTAGTTTTAGGATTACCGAACTATCATAAGCAATTTTTTCAAACTGTAGATTGTAAGCAAGGTTATATGACATCAGTGTTAACACAGCAACATGGGGACAAACAACGCCCCATAGCTTACTATTCATCACAATTAGAGCCAGCGGCACTGTCCCTACCCCACTGTGTACAAGCGGTAGTTGCAGATGCAATGGCAGTACAGGCTTCGGCCTCAGTAGTGTTATTCCACCCTCTCACATTGAGAGTGCCTCATGCAGTCGCAATTATTTTACTGCAAGAAAAAGTAGCATATCTCTCTCCTGCTAGACATCTTTCCTGTATGACTATACTGCTGAGCCAACCTCATATGATAATTGAGTGATGTACAACTTTGAATCCGTCAACCTTGCTCCCAACCCCTGCAGATGGCAAGCCGCATTGCTGCCTGCAGGAGATTGAGCAAAAGACATTACCAAGGCAAGACCTTACAGATGTTCCCTTGGATGATGCCGAGGTGACATACTATGTGGACGGCTCGTGCAGGAGGGGTCCTACAGAACAGATCCTAGTGGGATATGCAGTCGTTTCTGACACTGAAACTTTAGAAGCAAAATCTTTACCACACAATTTATCTGCACAAGAAGCAGAGTTGGTTGCCTCGACAAGGGCATGTACCTTAGCAAAAGGTAAGAAAGTGAATATTTATACTGACAGTCAGTATGCTTTTTCTATGGTACATGTTTTTGCACAGCAGTGGAAAAATAGAGGAATGATAACATCTACTGGTAAACCAATTAATCATGCACAATTTATTTTAGATTTATTAGACTCTATTCAGTTACCTCAAAAAGTAGCTATTTGCAAATGCGTAGCTCATACTAAGCAACAGGATAGAATTTTGAAAGGTAATGCACGGGCTGATACAGCTGCGAAACAGGCAGCTTCAGCCTCAGAAGCTTTTCTTTTGAGTGAGGAATTACAACCCTCTGAGATTTTAGATTTAGAAATGTTAAAAACAATGCAGACACTTACTACAAATGTAGAAAAACAGAAGTGGATAAAATGAGGAGCAATCCTTGAGAAAGGACTGTACATATCCAAGGAAAAGAAACCAATTTTGCCATCTAACTTGTACCAATTTTGCCATCTAACTTGTTTAGATATGCAGCTTTGTTGAGCCATGGGCAGAGCCATGTCTCAACAAGGGGGATGGTACAGTTAGTGAATCGAGTGTTTACAACATATGGATTTACAAATTACACAAAAATTTTTTGTGCAGCATGCCATGTTTGTAACAAGCATCATGCACAAGGGGCATTGGAGCCTAAGCAAGGGAGTTTCCCTACACCACCATATCCGTTTCATACTATTTGTATGGATTTCATAGAACTGAATAAATGTGAGAATAAAAAGTATTGCCTTATCATTATAGATATGTTTTCCAAATGGGTGGAAGCTTTTCCAACTAAAAATCCAGATGCAGCTACTGTTGCAAAGGTCCTTGTTAAAGAAATTATACCCAGATTTGGCATACCGGAAAAGATTTATAGCGATAATGGTACACATTTCGTGAATCAAACAGTTCAACAACTTAGTCGTTATTTCGGAATATCGCTAAAAAATCACTGCGCCTACCACCCCCAATCTGCAGGATTAGTTGAGAGGCATAATGGGGTGTTGAAGAATAAGCTTAGGAAGTTGATGAGTGAGACACAGAAAAACTGGGTGCACTGTTTGCCTCTGGCACTGTTGAGCATGAGAACTGTTCCAAATGTAAAGGAATTAACTCCTTTTGAAACTTTGTTTGGAAGAGCATATTATACACCTCAGTGGAAACCTCTCATGTCTGCAGAGCAAGAGGCTGACAGTTCACTTGCAGGGTGTATGAGACGATTTTTGAATAACAAACTTTTGCAGTTAAATTCTGTTTCAGATAAAGAACAACCAAAATCGGAAGCACCAGTAGCCCCAGGCACCTGGGTCTGGGTGAAGATTGTGAAGAACAAGAACTGGAGTTCTTCAAAGTGGGAAGGACCGTACCAGGTACTACTGTCGACACCCACTGCAGTCAAGATCGCAGAGCGAGCTTCCTGGATTCATTTGACACACTGTAAACTGGTTAAGAACTTTGAATTGGACAAAAACTTTGTTACTGTTGTACAACGAGAACATAATGGCCAGGTACAGAGTGAATAGAGACATTGAGCAACCTCAGAAAACTTGCATGATCATTTTGATAGCTATGCTAATCACACTGTTCTTTTTGTTGTGGCCACTCCTTTTTCCTGCCATGAAAGTTGGACTGATTAAACGTAATGAGCCAAATATAGACTGGCATCCGAACTTTAACACTTATCAGGCAATTACACGTGTGTATGCTGAGACTTTTAATGTTTCGAACTGCTGGGTCTGCACGGCCATACCAACAGCATACGGGGTTTATTGATGGCTGCTATCCCCCTAGGGGTCAATGAGACCTGGGAAAATCTGTTTTTTGACACAGTTGCTATTAAAGCACATGATAAGATAGCACTGTATTTGCCTGTAACACAAAAAGGAATTGTATGTTTTTACAAAAATGACACCATCCAAGTGGGATGGAGTAAGTGTAATGTCACAGTACAGTATAAATGTTATAGAAAGCCAAACGATTTAAGTGGATCTTGTAGTACAGATTATGACTCATTTTTGAAATCTATGCATAAGACTCTTGATCAGGTACAACGTAATCCTGTACTTTTTAAACAGTTATCTGTAATAGATAGGAAAATGTTTCATGCAGGGCAGTCATTTCATAACAAAGTAACAACTAAAGTAGAGGACTGTTATTTTTGTGTGTGGTAAAAAAACATATAAATGGTTACCTGAGAATTGGTCTGGCAGTTGTTTTTTGGGATACCTGGTCCCAGCCATACGACACACTGCAGCTTTGCCTCAGGGAAGTATTCGAAATACCCGAGATGTAACCAAAAAGACTTTTAAGAAACCTGAGATTCCAGTGGGACAGATTGAAGCAGGCTGGAAAGACCATTGTAATGTGGGAAACAAATGTGTGCACATGGACTTGAGTGATGCTGTTATATCATGGGCAGGTATATTACCAGCATATGGTGCAGTTAAATCAATTTGGGAGCTGCGAAAACTGTCTAAACTTCTCGAAGTAATGAGTAATGTGACTTTTTCTGCTCTTGAACTGATAACTGATGAACTGAATGCCATGAGAACTGTAGTACTCCAAAACCAAATGGCTCTTGACTTCAACCTAGTGGTGAGGGGTGGGACATGCGCTTTAATCAAAGAAGAATGCTGTGCATTTATTCCTGATCATCAGCATGAGATTAACGATCATCTCAAGGTGATTCAGCAAGTGTCGGCCATGACCAAACCAGGCCCAAACCCTCTGACAGACTTTTTCCAGAATGTATTTGGGGGGTGGGGTTCCATCCTAATGAACATATTGATTGCCATTGGGGTAGGACTACTCCTAATAGGAGTTTGTGTTTGTTGTGGAATCCCCTGCATGAAGAAATTAATCAAAGAATTCATAGATATTCAGTATCTGAGACTATGTATCAAAGTGCTGAATTTGAAGAGCTGCTAGAATGTGAAACACTTTCATAAAGGTTTAAACTGAATGACTTTCTTAGCTGCAAATCCTAATTGGAAGAGGTTAGGAAAAGAAGCAAACTGTTTATTCTTTTTTGAAAATAGAATTAAAAAGTATTAACAGGAGGGAAATGTTAGAAAAATATGTATTAATGTGTGTATGCTTAATGCCAATTAATAATCAAAAGAATTAATATGCGTTTCATTATATTTTACATGCACTGTGTTATATATAAATTGAGTTTCATATGAGACTGAAAAAGATACTTTTTGAAAACTGCAGTATGCTTTTTGAAACTTGCAGGATGCCCTCTGACCTAGTAATTGCTAGCACAGCAACATTCATGTTTATGCCTTTTGTAAATGTACTTGAGAAGCAGGTGCTTATCTGCTAGGTCAGGAATGAAAGAATGAACAATACTATATTCTGTAAATGTAATGATTTTAGACAATCAGCTCTGTTCAAAGCATGAGAACATGTGCAGCTGCAGAAAATTAGAGATAAAGTAGACAAAGGATTATTAGAGAAATGAACTGTTAGCATTGTGCTTGAATTAGCCATAGTACCTTGAATGGTAACATAACATGTATCTAACTGGTAGTAATCAAGGCCATGTTGTTTTCCTCAGGACGTTTCTCACAAAAATTGATAAATCAGCAGAAATTCATGGGAATGATGCTCAACAGATGTTGATGAAAAAGCTGGTAATCTGTTACGTCTGCTTGGTAGGCCATATCCAGTTAGAGAATGTATAAAAATGAAAGTATTTCTTGTTTCTAGTTAGACAAACTCTGTAATAGCACATTTTTGTCTCCTTGCTGCAAGATTAAAGTGCCTTAACCTGAACCTACCATGTTTTGATCATTTTTAAAGTATATTTTTCCTTTGACAACATCCATAACCTAAAAGGAAAGGCTCAGATTTGTGCCAAAATGGTAGTTAATAATACCACATATACCAAGCCTGTGGACATTGCTAACCTGTCATCTGTCAGGTTCTGTGAACTCCCCTCCCCTTCCCCCACCACACTTTCCCCAAGACATCCCTACCAGCTGTCCTCTACCCTGAATCTCTAAGGAGCAGGTCATGAATGCCCTCTCTAAGGTAAAAAACACAGCACCCATGGGACCTGATTACATCCCAGGCTGTGTCCTACATGGGTTCAAACAATAATTAACAATACCATTGGGCACTCTTTTCAATCATAGTCTAAGCACTGGCTTCATCCCAGCTGAATGAAAAAAGGCCACTATTATCCCCTTGTACAAAGGTGGTGCTTCCACTAACCCCAGGAACTATAGATCTATTAGACTGACTAGCCTTATCTGCAAGGCCATGGAGAGAATCATCATGGACCTTATCAAGAAAGACATTGGTGACCTCCCAAGTCTTGACCCTACTCAATTTGTATTTGTCAAAGGGAGATCTTGCCTGTTAAACCTGGTGGACTTCTTGAAGACAGTCACCATGGTCCTTGATGAGGGGAGATCTGTACATACCACCTACCTAGACTTAGCCAAGCCTCTTGACACTACCCCCCACTCAGGCATAATTGACAAACTCACTCAGCTATGTATCAACCTGTATATCATTAGATCAGTCACTAACTGGTTCACTGATAGAACCCATATAGTCAAAATAGGGGAATCCACCTCCAACAGCAGAGCTGTAACCAGTTGTGTTCCACAGAGATCAATCCTGGGACCTCTACTGTTTGGAATCTATTTCTTCAAAGTGCAAACTAAAACTAAAGGTCTGTGGCTGACAAAGTCTGCTGATGACTGCAAACTGGGAGTGGCCATAGAATCTCCAAATAATGTCAACATCCTGCAAGAGGGTCTTACACGCAATTGACTGGTGCCAAAGTCATGGCCTTAAACTAATGCAAAAAAATGTATTATTATCCTTTTCAGTAAGAGTGATGTCCCTGATAACTACCACATCAATATCAACACCCTAAGTATGCATTCAGTGGTGAGAGACCTGGGCACACAAGTTGACAGCAACCTTACCTTTGATCACTTCAACCTTACCTTTGATCACCATGTCTCCACAGTGGTAAGAAGTGCATAATATATTGATCATCTTCTAAGTAAGGGCATTGCCTCCAGGAAAAAAGAAGTTATGATCTCTTTGTACTCTTCCCTCATCAGACCAATAACTTTTCATATGTACTTTTACAAGCACCTGCACAACTGGAGAGACCACAAAAGTTCCTCACAAGGAAAATCAGGACTCTCCCGGATTGCAATCCAGCCACTTTTCTCCTTTTAAAGACACAGCACCCCCTTTTTTTTTTCAAATCTGGACTAAAATACTAACTCTGTTCAGTAAATTTTCAACGAAGGTCTTTCAAATCACTGTACAGAATTGAAACTGCTCAGTTCTGCTTTAACGACTACCATCCCTGTCCCACTGCAGATGGCAACACAGACAAAACAGAGACTGTTTTGCGGAGATATTATGCCAAATAATGACAATATACCAAACTAGATGTTATCCTCATTTCTGTGTAACACAAGGAACATAGGGAGGGTATTGTGAAAAACATTTAGGAAGATTTTTCCATCACGAATGAAATTATGTTAATATGTTGAACATTTTTAAAACTGAGTTGAGTGCGATGGTGTTTTGTTTACTTTAGCAGTGGATGAAAGAAGACTGATTTCTGGGTGTGATGTGACATATTAAGATACTGCTGTGCAAAATTTGCAGAAATCGGACAAACGTGCATCAGTAAAATAACCGAAAAATTAAAAAATAGCTGCTGCTTCTTTTAATCTCTTTACCAAGGACTTTAATCACACCAGGGCCATGCTATTAACCAGCAGGAGACAGTATCTCATTAACCATCAACACTTTAATGCAGACAAACCAAAAGACTTTTGGGTAAGGGAATGTTAATTATGACTGCCAGACTCGCAAAACTCTGCTTTAGTTTCACTTCCAAATTCTGAAGAAATAGCTAAACAATTCTGCACCTATTTAGAGATAGTCAATGCTTACAGTAAATTAAAATTTTCCAGCTCAGGTGTTCTCTTCCACATCAAACTGTATAATGTTCTTTTCTGGCTTAAATTGCTCAACTTAATAATTTGCAAACTTTTAACTTTCACTTGCTGGCAAATTACTTCCCTTTACCCCATGTTAATGGCTTCTCTGCTATCTTGTCTGTATATATGCTTCTCTGGAAGTTATTGATTTCATGCCCACTACAAGGGAATGAGCATCAATGGCAGTCCTTCCAGCCACCAGCTGTCAGTCTATTGCCATTTGGCATCATCTTTCCAAAATTAAACATTGAGCATTATAGGATTAAGGAACTTATTTTACTATAGCAACTTTTATATGCAATCACTCTAGGGCTGGGGCCATATTTTGGTCATCTGTTCTTCAGTTTGCATTTGAAAGTTGGTATCCCTCAATTCCATTGGAGTGGGTGGGGTTACATAACTATGTATGCAAATTTTATGTCAATCAGTGTACAGATTTGTACCTATTTTCCATGGGCCTTTATTCAGATTTTTGATGTTTCCAGGTTGAGAGGTATGCATAAGATCATAGGATCATAGGTTGTTACCAGACTACTGACCCTAGGGCCCTTACAAACTTGATGTGATTCTTTAATCCACTGCTAAAGTAAATAAAACACCATCACACCAACTCAGTTTTAAAAATATTCAGCATATTAACATAATTTCATTCGTGACGGAAAAATCTCCCTAAATGTTTTTCACAATACCCTCCCTATGTTCCCTGTGTTACACAGAAATGAGGATAACATCCAGTTTGGTGTATTGTCGTTATTTGGCATAATATCTCCACAAAACAGTCTCTGTTTTGTCTGTGTTGACATCTGCAGTGGGACAGGGATGGCAGTCATTAAAGTAGAACTGAGCAGTTTCAATTCTGTACAGTGATTTGAAAGATCTTTGTTGAAAATTTACTGAACAGAGTTAGTATTTTAGCCCAGATTTAAAAAAAAAAAGGTGGTGCTGTGTCTTTAAAAGGAGAAAAGTGGCTGGATTGCAATCTGGGAGAGTCCTGATCAAGAGAGAAAGAAAGGGAGGGAGAGAGACTATAAATAGAAATACACAAAACGCCGGACAGTCTGTTCTGCAGACACCTGTCATTTATATTCTGGAAAGAATATGATACTGTGGTGTTTACACAGATCATTCAAGCATAGAGTAAGGATGTAAAGTCCTTTTCTTGTGAGCCATTGCAATGCTGAATTCAGACCGAAGATACCTGATTTTGTGATATTGTTTACTTTGTCTGTTTGCTTTATTTATGTCTTTTCCTGCATGCCTATAATCTGAACAATTCAATTATAATGAATGCAAACACGCATTTGTTTATCAAACAGTAGATAGTCTAAAATAGTTTTAAGGGATGAGCAATGACAGAAACCTCTTGACTGTGTGAGTATATATTACAAGGATCTGCAGAGTCTTAAGTAAAAATTAAGTTTAGTTGGGACCACAAAACCATAATTTACTTAGATAATACAAAACCACTGTTCAGCTCTTTTCTGATACCCATTTCCAAGACACAAATGATTTTTTTCAGAAAAAAAAAATATTTAAGATCAGTGGTCTGTCTTTCTTAAAAATAAAGGTTGTATTGTATATAATTTATGATTTCTTAGAACAAGTAGCAAACTAAAATTCATATTTTCCATCATGGATAGACAACACACAGACCCATAAGCACACTGTACTGTAAATGTACAGGAAGCACCAATCAGTTACTTCTGTATGTTCCCTACCCTGAGAATAACCAGTGTTTGTAGTTTGCATCCGTTGATAAAATGTGCAGCTTTTAGTTTCAAATGAAGTCATCAGAGCTGTCACATAAGTGCACTAAATCCAGTGGAATGCTCTATTTAAAAACTGATGTTGCAGGGTTCATTTTCATCTGTGAAAGCAAATACTTCATATATGTTGATGGTGTCCAAACTATAAACAAACTTACAGGAAGGTAATTTGATTCAGAGCCTTCATAAACAGAGGAGTCAGAAATCAATGACTGTTGCTCCAGAAATACCTATGGCCACACACATACACACATGCATGCAACAACAAACACTTTAAAATGCTTGGCAAGACAAACACAATGCAACAGATTCTGGTTTTCTTAAAGCTATCCCCAGTTTGTCCCAAGAAAAAATGAGAGCTAAAATTATTAAAAATATCAAATAACAACAGTGCAAACAAAAAATATTCCTGGATAATGCTGTAGAGGCAAACTAGGTTTTTGAAAAGAAGAAGCCGATATAAATACCAGTTTTGCATTTTTTCTTGCAACTTAGCTTGATGTTTCATCTGTCTGTGGAGTTCCTGTTGCCACAGTAGTTCTAAGGGACACTGTATTAGGTTTTACATCAAAAAAACTTCTGTGCTGTACTGCTGCTGCTATTCAAATTCCAAACACGTGTGGTAAACAAGGTCAAAGTCTCCGACAGGCTGGCAGTTATAACTCACACCCCTGCACATTGATGACATTGCGGGTGATGCATGATGACATCAGCCACAACTTAAAGTTGTAAAAAAAAAAAAAAAAAATCAGGAATTGAAGGGGGCACTTGTGAACTCATGGCACCTCAATTTTTTTTCCCTCAAAAGTGGTATATATCAAAGAATTTGGTATGGTTGAGAGGTATGATCTTATGGTATAGTTATATCTCTCACATACTGCATTTGTTTGCTTTAGGAGCAAGTGGTTGTCAGTATGCATGAGATAATTGCTGCATTGCCTCAAGATACCCATGTCAATCAGACTGGCTGGAGAAATGTTGGGAAACTGACTGTCCATGGTAGTAGGTAATTCTTAAGTACTAATTTCTGAGAGGGAAAATTAGATCAGCTATTGTTCAGGGATTAACAAGGGGACTTATTCTATAGAAGATCAGGGATGGAAAGTGGTGAGATGTTGCTCAGTGCTTAGCTGAGTTGCCTGCGGTGCAGAAGTGCACAGCTACATTACTGTCAGAGCAGCAGGTAACCTAGTAGGGCTTCAATGACTGCTGTCTAGGGAAAAAATAGTTTCTAAGGGTTTGCAAATTTACAAGGGACTGCTATCTCCTGTTCTGCGGTGTGCAGCTATGCAAAAATGTGAGGCTTATATACAGTTGAAATTAAACAGTTTTAAATCAGTCTGGTAATAGGAAATCTCACAATGATCTTTCCTCCAGCAGCCCTCAGCTCTGACAAGGCTATATCCACACTCTTCTGCCACAGGGGTGAAGGGGAGCCCTTCTTAATGTAAGATGTCTGGATTTGAGTTCAAGTGTATTAAAAACAGTATAGATTCAGTAAGTCAGGATCTAGTCTGAGCTAACTAAGCAATATTTCAGGGCAAAACAAGTGCAGGTAATAAGCAGGCACAAACAGTAAAAACAGTCAAAAAGGCACAAATGAATGCAGTAAAACAATAAAATACAGATGGAAAAGTGCAGATCAAACTAAAAATAAGCTTAATTGTTTTGTTCTTAGCTTTGGATACCTTGGATTCAAGCAGAAACAGTCTGGACCTCTGGCAAAGTATGCCAAATGCAGAACAGCTCTGGTTAATTGAGACAAAAAATGACTAAATTCAGGGCTTATACACAGTCAAAGTTAAACAGTTTCAAACTAGTCTGCCAATAGGAAATTGCACAATGATCCTTCCTCCAGCAATCCCCAATTTAGACAAGGCTATATCTACACGCTTCTGCCTGGCTCACAAGGCATCTGCAAACGTCACAATTATGAATCTCCTACATATTCGTAAGTCAAAAAGTACCAGAAATACAAGGTCTAGGGACATCAATTTTCCCTGTGACTTAAACAGAACATACTGAAGAGACAGATATGTGCCCTAGAAACTCTCCCTTCTATGGCAAAGCCTACCCATCCATGTGAATCTGAGTTTATCTATTACCCAGTTTAAGCACAACCTAGATAAGCAGATGGGGAATAGAAAATTTACACTAGGCCTGGCACCCATGTCCTTTATGGACAAAAGTAGCTTATAAATGCCTGGCCCTCAATGTCTTGTTTGGATGCAGGACATCATTATTCTTTTGGGAAAACTTGTCTGGACTTAGAAAAGTGCCTTGGGTCATTTGCCTAGTAACAGTTTATGACTCTATGAGTCTGCTGGATGAGACTTTCAATGCATATCTTGTCTAATATTTTAATAAGTGCAAGTGTCATTGTGACAAAGACTACTTCATACTTTGGTATAGGCTCATAGGTTCATAGGTAAGTACTAGGCTATCTGCCCTTGTTGACCATTTCAAACCTAGCCAATCTCCCTTTTTGTGCTCAAAATTACCTATTTCATTTGGTTATAGATTGGCCCTATCTATCCCATGGTCAATAATTATATACTACCCCTAATGAGAATGACTATGATCATACCATAGAAATGCCTGATTTTTTTTTCCTTATTAGTCATTTACTGCTCATAGCTTGATATGACGTGAATTAGTTTTGATAAATTATATACATTTGCATAACCATCAAATCAAAACTGGTTTCCTTTCACCTCATCAACTACAATTATTCTTAGTTTTCTAATTTTCTTATCTTAGCATTGCATTAGCAACACTATGCTTAAAGGTTTGCCCTAGCTTATTGGTAAAATGGTTCAAGACAGAAAAAGACATCTCAGTGTTCTGGAACATTTTTAGAGAGTTTCAACTCTTTTCAGAACATAAAATGAATGAAGATAAAACCAAGGATATAGCTTAAGTTATTTACCCATGCACTAATTGGCTGAATAATTCCCGTATTTGTGAGGAAATAATAAAGTGAAGTATTTAGGAGTATGAATTAAAAAGGCTTCCGTGATGCCAGCTAAGGACGTATTAGAAGAGGCTAAAAAGATAATATAAAAACTGAGATTCTGGAAACTCCTATTTATGGATATGGATAGTATGACGCAGGCAATGAAAATATTTTTAGTCCCTTTACTTTTATGTATGGGTCAGGCATATTTTTATTAATCAGAAGAGAAGTTGTGGAAAATAATTAAAAATAGCTGAAAGAATTTTCTGGAAGGAGAAGAGGACAGGCATTAAGCAGGATAAGCAGATCATTCCAATAGAACAATGTGATTTATGATTACCTAATTTGAAGCGATACCTTAGAGCTGCACAGTTAAGGCTCAAGCCTCGTATACATAACACAAACAGAAGGTTATAATTCAAAATGGAAAGGGATGATGATGAAGCGAGGATCGAGAAGCAGAGAGTAGGATTTTAGGGGCAGAACCTTAAGGCAAATAACAACAACCATACATAATATTATATTCATAAAGTAGCAGAAAGTATTTATGAATTAAGCCAGCACACAGGAATGGTGAAAGGAGGTTTTACCAATTGGGATTACAGTGAGTAGGGTACAGAAAATAGGCAAGAGCAGGTGGAATTTGCTGGAGAAACCTATCAAATGAACCAAGGTATTAGGAACAAATAACTAGAGTGAGAAATGTAATAGAGTGAGATAGACCAACAAGGTATTTAGACTGAAGGCTAAAGACTGCCTTCCCTACCAGGGTTAGATATCATAGTATAGGCAAAGAGAAAGGGACAGGGAAATATTAAGTGAAAGATCTGCTCTGGTTGAAGTTTTAGTTGAAACTAGGACAGAAGCCCCTGTTAAAAAAGGAATAATTATTATGGCATATAACATATTTCATGGTAACAAAAGAATCAACCAAATGAGGAATGAAAAAAATTTGGAAGAGAGAATGGAAAAGCAATTTACAAAAGAACAATGGGATATGGCTCCTAGGCATGCAAAAAGTCCAGAAGGTTTAGGATTTTTGCTTGGGGAATGATTGCATAAGTATTCTTATACCCCAAGCAGACTTTAAAGATGTTTTCCTCAGGTAGATAACAAATGTTGGCGGTATGATGGGAAAGAAAATGGTTACTGGGAACATGTGTTTTGGGGTGTAGTGATTTGCCATTTATAAAAATTCCCTACAAACTACTCTATCAGAAATATTGGATGAGCAAATGACTGTAACTAAGGATATGATTTTTTGAGCTAGGACATAAAGTCTGAATTGTTTAGATGTAGTAAGGCCTAATTAAGTTTAATTCTGTTAGCTGCCAAAAACTCAAGTAATAGAATATAGAAACTGAAGTCTTAACAAACTGTATTTGAAGTATTGAAATTAGAAAAGAGATAAAAGAACTGAAAGAGAGATGTTTAGAAAAGGGAGGGAACAAAACATATAGAAATAAATGAAAATTATTGGAGCAATACATGCAGAATAATATGAAGGAGGAGGAGAAGTGAGATTTAAGGGAAGGCAGAAATTCACTAATTCATGTATTGTTGAGTTGATGATCATTTCAAAGAAGGAAAAAAAAGAGGTGATGTATAATGTATGTAAACAGGAAAAATAATAGTGTGGGTTATTTTCTTTTAATGTATGTTTGCCTATGTCTTACGTGATAATTTAATAAAGGTGTTTAAAAATGTTTTATGCAGTATGCTTAACTAAACATACCTGCTAAATAGGCAGTAGCATAGATTTATGGCACTGTAAATAAATATTTTTTGTAATATTTTTTAAATGAATTCAGAATACTTTAAATTTCTTTGTATGACTCATTCATAACTGGAAACAAAAATATAAAAAGTCTGAAACAGTCTTCTTCGATAATTAATACAGGTAATTCTAAAAGTGTATTTCGGAACACATCATGTTAATTTACAGGTAATTCTATTATTCTGACTCAGTATTACTTTTCTGCTTGACATATTTGCAGATGTCTGTTTGATGCTACAACCTGAAGGTACACAAAATATGTGAAATAATGTCCTATCATCTGTCATGTAAATGTGAGAATGCAAAATGACTGATCAATCTTTATGATGAAACAAAGTGAATTTCCAGATAAGACTCTGAAAATATGCATTGACTATTGAGAGAAAGAAGTTGTGGTGAGTCCTGTGCACGCAGAATGTATTTTTGGAATAAGAAACAAATGTTCTGTTAAAAACTCATAGCTTTTCCAACTTTATAGGAGTGATCTCACATTAGTTTTAGTGACTGAACAAATCAGAAGCCTTTTAGCTTTCATGTATACTCAAGAGCCCATTAATACAGCCTGCACTATGAGCTGACCATGGTACTGAAAAGTCAATTACTACTTCTGGCATTGCAGGAAAGCACACACAACTATGTCTTGGTAATGCTTTTTGAACTTATGAAAAAAGCAAATGGATTTAATCCTACTGAGATAACTATCATTACTGAGTTTTGCAGGATAGCCTCATGTGGGCTATGCCCTCCCACCCCCACCCAAAAAAAAAGTAGTAATGAAGAAAGAATACAAGTTACCATTTAAATATGCAGTGGATTTTGTTACAATCATGCTTGCACTGTGTAACACTCAGCTAAATGAATTCCCCCTACTGATTCCATTGTTGATACCTGAACATATTACTTAAATTACCACATAAAACTTATAATTCTCCAACAGAAAAACACATGCAAATTCACTGATTGCTGGGGGAACAACCACTATATAGGGGTTTACCTTCCCATACTCATTCATTCACTTATGTAGGACAGAGACAGTCTATACAGGTGAAGTAACTGTCAAACTGTTCTCATCTTCTGTGGTTATTTCTTGATTTACATGGATATTAATAAGCATATTTAGTATCATGGTTTACTTATCATATCCTGGTCAGCACCTACCTGCAGGCATATGCATACATTTGAACCAGTCACATACTTAAGGAGGGAGGTCAAAAGGAGCACTGATTAGCTAGGTATTAGCCTGTGTTATCTTAATACCTGGTTGTTCTTCCAGCTAACTTCTGTGCTTTACATTCAGTGCCATCATAAATAACATAGTTACTTATAGGATTACTTTTCATGTTGTTTGAGGTATTGATATATGAAATATAATGTACGTACTGCATATACTTGCCCTACCATGGCATGTGAGGGACATTGTGAGTATAATAGGAATGAGTAGTAGCTATTAATGCATGATGCCCAAGGTATGATGATTCAGGTTGCCACTCTAGCATGGCCTTTGACCTGTGGATAGACCCTACTGGACCCTTGTATTTATTGCACAGTGTGGCAAGGAGCCAGATGTTTGTGCCATTCCCTGCAGTATTATGACATGGTATGCTTATGCTGTATGTTCCAGATGGTTTCATGAGACACTCAGTAGGTTATCTCCACACACATTGAAAGTAACCACATTCTCTTTAACAAAAGACAATGGACACCTTCTATAGTGTTAAGATATCCAAAAGCACAATGCAGCTGAATCTCAGTTAGTCTTATTACATTCGACATCAGACACAATCTCCTCATACCTGGCATAAGCCATTTAAAAGTCCTGCTAATTAGGTCTATCAGGGTGATTTCACTTATCAACCTCCAAAACAATGCAACTGATTCATTCTTTAATTTCTTTAATTTCTAGTACATGTTTATCATAGTAAGCATTGTGTGGGCATAGAGTTTGTATCTTGGCAAGTGATGGGCATAAATCAAATGACCAGTTCTGTGTAAGAGGTCTGCCCATTACAGTCTGCATACACCTCAAACATACAAGTGCATTGCACACTTCTGGATGCATAGCTATATCTTTATCTATCTATCTATCTATCTATCTATCTATCTATCTATCTATCTATCTATCTATCTATATGTCTATCTATATATGCATACACACATTCATATGAGTGTACCACTTTTAATCTAAAACACACAATGTTGGTTAGAGTAATATTGACTTTTAAAACAGTGTAACTGATACAGACTCAATACATGCAAAATGTAACTTAAAAAAAATAATAAAAATCTTTTTTTCAGAGGGGGACAAGTTCCTCACAGTCTCTGATAATTATGTATACTAAAAGCAAGATCCCACAAAGAGGAGGTAAGGGAAAATTTCCCAATCCCTGTATTTCTGACCTGTCAGTCATCTGCCTAGCTGACCATATGCAGTTGACTAGGCATCTTTCGACCTAATCCTCTTTTACCAGGTCACTAGTACCCATGTATACATATATATATATATATATATATATATATAGAGAGAGAGAGAGAGAGAGAAAGAGAGAGATGTATAAACATATACACATATTCCTCTGCTTAAATGCAAAACTCCAAAATGTTGACCTCTGTTTTGTCAATGTGCTTGGGTCAATAAAATGGATGGTCAACAAGGCAGCAGCCCATTGTAAGATGCACACATTCAGGGGAATGCCAATTCACCTAATGCTTATTTTTGAATGTGGCAGAAAACTAGTGCACTCGGTGAAAACCCCCATGAATGATGAAAAAATCTCATAGAAATCCCCCCAACTGATAAGCAAACTGTAGAAATAAGTACTGTGATGCAACGATGATATGAATGCATGTTAAAAATTAATTCTTGGCAATATTATTTTGCTTTTGTCATAAGAATGTGTAAAGTTGTTGTAAAATTCTTTTGGTAGCGGATTACTTACCAAAACGTTTGTTGGTGCAAAGGGTTAAGGCTGTGTGGTGTTATTTTTATAGTAGACGGTTTGAAAACCACAATCCTCATTTGCCTACTGTGTTGAGCAAGTCACTTATCTAGATTGTACTGGGGGCCGACTGAGAATTAATGCTAAGGTCTTCAATGACCCCATGAACTGAAAGCCTAGTAATCACCTATGAACACACAGTCTATGAACTCAAATAATCACGTACAGTCCTGATAAAACACACAGCTTTCCTTTTCTTGCATAAAAGTCAGTACTTCTCTTCAATTACTGGCCAGCATCATATTTCTTATCTGTGTCATGAAGCAGCTGCTTTTTCTCAAAGCTTCTAGTTATTCTTTTAAATCCTGGTAGCACTGTGTTTTTATCTAAAAATCTGTGTTATGAACTATGTCTGTCAGCTCAGTTTTACCCACGTTTAAATCTCTTTAACGATT
>NC_056726.1:857910731-857953231 GCF_019279795.1 Protopterus annectens | reverse complement strand
GTGTGTATGTTTGTGTGTGTGTGTGTGTGTGTGTGTGTGTGTGTGTGTGTGTGTGTGTGTGTGTGTGTGTGTGTGTGTGTGTGTGTGTGTGTGTGTGTGTGTCTCTTTCTGCATTTTTTTTCAGTATTGACTGGCACTTTCCTATAAATTAGATTAATATTATAGAAATAGCTATGAAAACACATGCCAACGGATTTCCTCTGTGCAGGACTAGCTTAGTCCTGCACAGAGGTAGCCTTTTAGGAGCAGGACAGCAGAGTGCCATGCATAATAATGAGGCATGCTGCCTGAGCTCCTAGCCTTACACGGAGCATGTAAGAGTGCAGGGGGCATGTCTGAGAGCAGAGCTCTCAGAATAAACACATCCCTCAATGAAAAACAACAGAAAGGGGTATGAAATGAGCAAGACCGCTCACAGGTGACCGCATATCCCTACCAACAGTCCCCCTTGTGTACAACAGCAACAGTATATATAAATAAAATGAAGAAATCCTCAATTTTTTTGTTTAAAAATCCAAATAAAGCTAACTATAGGTGCGTGAGTGTGCCCATCACCTAGCTACGGTTAATACAGCTTAAATAGCTGAAAAGGATAACAAGGAAGATATATGCAAATGAAGCAGCATAGCAATAGTGTAGTGGGAAGAGCATTTACCTTAAGAGCAGGTATTTCTGGTTAGAATCCCACTGCAGCCCATTCCATTTTTCATGGCAAAGCACATTATGAGTAATATTTATGTTGCATAACCCACTAAATGACATATTTTCATGAACTGGAGTACTGCAGTAAATGCACATGTGAGGTGTCAGTGTCATAATGAATAAGGCACTACTAAGCAGGTCTAAGCACAAATAAGCAGTAGTAAGCATATTTAAGCAGTAGTAAGAATATTTAAGCAGTAGTAAGCATATTTAAGCAGCAGTAAGAATATTTAAGCAGTAGTAAGCCTATTTAAGCAGTAGTAAGAATATTTAAGCAGTAGTAAGCATATTTAAGCAGTAGTAAGAATATTTAAGCAGTAGTAAGCATATTTAACCACTAGTAAGCAGGCTTAAGCCCATTTGTGTGGCGGTAAGCAATGCCTACACTGGTTAAGCAATTTTAAAGCTAAATCTCTGTAAGCAGATGTAACAGCAGGTTAGCAGTGCTTACCGTCATGCAAACCTGCTTACAACTGCTCGTGTATCCAACGGCCCTTGTTCTGGCCATCAACAAAATAAACAATCATGCAGATCTCAAACCAAGGACCCTATACACCACAGTCACAGTAGTTAACCACCAAGCCATCACAGAAATACAGAAGAATGAGGTATCAGCAAACAAGTTCTCACCATAGTAAAACCAAGCTGAACCTGTGACAGGAATCAGTATACAGTCATATGTTCCATAACCCACTAGATAACATAAGTATGTGAACTGGAGTACAGCAGTAAGCCCAGAAGTGAGGTGTAATGGTAACAGAGTGTTGAAGTTCCCAATAAAACACAAGGACCTCATATAGTGTATGTACACATTAATCATGGATACCAGGCAGCTATATAAGATGTTATGAATAAGAAATCAATGCCAAAAAGAAAAAAAATAATGCAAAGTCTAATGTAAGCAATGCTAAGCACTGCACAGGCCAGCTTAGGAGGTGTAAGCAATGTGTAGGCCAGCTAACTCACTGTGCCCAGTGTTATACCCCTTTAAACAATGCCAACCTTTGTTAAGCAGGTTTGCCCATAGCTTAGCCTTTTCAAAACCAGCCAATGATGGAAAAGTGCAGGAAATTGGCCCTACTTAAACCCAAGAGGCAGGAATACATCTCATAACTGGTTGTAGCTTCCCCTTGCATGCACTATGGCAGTATGGAGAGAAGGTGTGCGCTTCTGGTCGCAGCGCTGATGCATCCAGGAGTCAAAGGTCATGGCAGGACTTCTAGTTAAAGACCATGCTCAGAGACTGCTGCAGGGCCAGTACCAGGGTTCCAAATATAAGGCAGAAGCCTGAGACTGTCTCACCTGTGACCTCACCAGTGCCACTGGCATACCCCTGAACTGGTGAGCAGGTCAGGCACCACTATGCAGACCTGAAGCGGCGTAAAGGGGACCTCTTGGAGGAGTGACTCCAGGAGGCTAGAGTGGCAGGGGATGTTCCAGTTGTGTGTAAGCATCACCCCAGTATGTGTGTAATAATTGCCAGCTCAGGTATATCATGGATAGGTATGGCTAAATATTCCTCTTATGTCACCCACAGCTGCAGTGGAGTGGGCCACGAACCAGGAGGCCCACATCAGTCACCTGGCGAGGTTGCAACGTGAGGCAGGTCAGTAATACTCATGCATTTACTGTCATAGGAAATAAAAATAAAAGTAGTAGTAAATTAATTGCTTGTATAAAACCTATATTGTTCAAGGCAAGTACTGCATACACTAGACAATATGGCAGGAAGAGTCTCATATTGTTTGTAAGTCAATAAAAGTGTAATATCCTGACAAAACAGGTCTTACTGCTGGACTGCATGTGTTTATCCTCATACCATACGGTAATGTAGATATGTAATCATGTAATAGTACTGTAGTATTATGCACTGTTACCCACACTGTGCACCAAAAATTGAATGTGTAGGAATGCCTGTATATGACAGGCGTAATCCCCAGAGGCCATTTATTACAATTGAGAGACACATAGACAGTAAACAGGGAAAATGCAGACAACTAAAATCAAATCCACATGCAACTGAGATGTGGACTTTTGTTTATTTAGCACACACAGCCACGGTTCCAATCCTGCCAGTGGTAGTAGTCTGCATACAGAATCATACCCCACAACTGTACAGATATGTCCAGAATGTCTAGTAAAGTGGTCCATATCTGCTGCTTATCAACCTGTCCCTCTGGGAAATTAATGGAATAATCCCAGACATATAGGCAGCAAACAGGAAATCTAACTGATTGTCACACAGCTATGAGAACAAAGCTGGCACACTAAACTCTCCCCGATACCTTATGTGACTAAGAAGCCACGTATGTCCCATTTACACCCCAACTTGTCAAGCTGTGGTCAGAGTGTGTACAGTAACAGAGTAAGATGTATGTGCATAATAGTAATGTGGAATCTGTGTATGGGAACATTCAGGTAGTGCTAATAAACATTCCTCCCACAAGTCTGTCAGATACCAACACTGTGCCCAGAAATACAAGAATGATATGCAGTTGCTCTGAATAATGAGGTATTACACATCACTGTCGCCCACACTGTCCAACAACATATAACTGTCTAAGAAGTCTGTATATGAGTGTTGTAATACAAGGTCAGAATGCAAACGCCCAGGGGATTAATAAGACAGAAAGCAGATAGGAGATATACAGCAATATCTATATAACAGACACAACTGTGGTGGACAGTGTTTAGGTTGTAGCAGATACAGCCATGGTCTGAATCCTGGGAGTGGAATTAGGCTGCATACAGATGCAACCCCACAACTGTGCAGATGAGGCCAGAATGCCCTGTATATGTGCCCATATCTGCTGCCTGTGCCCCTGTCCCCCTGGTAAGTCTGTGGGATGATACTAGATGTTTAGCCAGCAAACAGGGAATACAATTGATTGTCAAACATCATGAAAACACACCTGTCACTATAGCAACCCCCAGAAATGTTAGGAGAGTAACATTTCAAGTATGTCCTATCTACACTCTAATGTTGTCAAACTGTGACCAGAGTGTGTACATTAAGAACAAAAACTGGGTGTAAGAGTGGTAAACGACACCAACAAAATAAAATAAAATAGCAACCACTCTGTAGCCAATAATCCAACAACCCAAACAGAAATCAACGTTTTATTGAAAAAACACTCTCCAAGGAAAGATAAAATCCAAATAGAAGGTCAAGCGCTTTCGTCATAATACTTCATCAGAACACTTTTAAATTTCTTAAACACACTTTTAAACAAACAGTTGTCATAATTACTCACTAGTAATCAATTCTTAAAGTGGAAGTGCCCAACTATAAGCCATTAAAACATTAAAATGAGCATACCCGATTTTTTTAAAAAACATATACCTTTTAAAACAACTGTAAAGGTTAAGGAATGAAAGACAAGTTTTAGAGTTTAGAAGCCCTAAACCTTAATTCAGGTTTAATACTTATGTGATCATTAATGCCTGGGGCTTCAGTGGCATTCAGTTTAAGCTGCCACCTTGCTTCTACTCTAAGCACTTTGTTAGTCCAATCACCACCCCTAATATTTTTGCTAACCACTTCTAAAATACCAAAACGGAAGGAATGTACAGGGTTCATACTAATATGTTTGTAAAGTGCATTACTTTCATCCTTATTTGTAATACTGTACAAATGCTCGTAAATCCTTCTATTCAATCTCCTTTCCATCTTCCCCACATAAAAATAACCACAATATTGACATAAAGCAAGGTAAACCACCCCAGTTGTTGTGCATGTACCTGTTCCAAAATTAACCTCAATGTTAAATGGCCCAAGTTTTACCGTGGGGGTACCAATAATATAACTGCAGTAGTCTCATGCCCCACTCTTAGTTGCCCCTTTCATACTTCCTTTTTTAACCGAAATAGGGTTTTCCAATAAATTTTTGAGGTTACTATTTATCCTATATGTAAATTATGGTTCCTTACCAATAACTGTCAATAATTCTTTGTTCCCTTTAAACATGGTCCAATTATTTTAATAATGTTTCTAACTCGGACAGAGGTTTCACCATGGGTTAATACCATTGAATGTGTAAAATCTTTTAAACAATCCTGGACTTGGTCAACCTTAACCTCTGTGACCCCAAGTAGTGGTTTAAATCTAAGACCCCATTCACTGATAACCTGGTCCTTAATTTGAGAAACAAAGTCAGTGGAGTACCCCCTATCCATAAACATGTCCATTAAAGATTGTGTTTCAATTTCTGCCAACCTGAAATTAGAACACATTCTAACAACCCTAACCATTTGGCCTTTTACAATGTTTCTCTTCACAAATAAAGGATGACTGCGTGTGAAGTCTAAATAGTCATTGGAAAATGTTTGTTTCCTATACACAAAGGACTGAAAGCTGTTAGAATTAGAATCTTTACTCAGGTTGACATCTAAGTAGTTAATCTGCATATTTCCACTACTACCTGTGAATTTAAAATAATCACAGATCCCATTAAGGTGGTCGAGGAATCTTTCATGTATCCCACCTCTTTTCCAAAGTATGAAGAGGTCATCTAAAACCTCAAATAGAGTAACCAGGAATCCTTAAAGGGGGTGTCTAAAACATAGGTCGTCTCCCACCGGTACATAACAAGGTTGGTAAAAATGGGTGCACAACTATTACCCATTGCCACACCTTTAACTTGTCTAAAAAATTCTCCACCAAAGCTGAAAAAGTTGTTTTTTAAAATCACCTCCATAAGTTCCATTATAAAGTTAACCATTACGTTACTCAAATTGGTTTTTGTGACTAAAACATCATGAAACAGTTCTAATCCCTCAGAATGTGGTATTGAAGTAAACAGATCCACCACATCAACAGTGGAAAAACAGACATCAGGATCATAATATTCATTCTTAACCCTCCTTAGGAAATCCCAAGAATCAGTAAGTATGTGGTCATTAGGGGACAAGGCTTTCCTAACCATCCGATCAACAAATACTCCCAAGGAATATGTTATACTATTCTGACCTGAAATAATAAGTCTGTAGGGGGGATCTAATAAGTTTTTATGTGTCTTTGGAATTCCAAAAGCTATTTGAATAGTAGGATAATCGATGTTAAGAAAGTTAAACGTTTCTTCATTAATGGCCCCTTGGTACAGGGAGTCTTCAAGTAAAAGTTTAATTTTCCTACATGAGATATTTATCTCATTCCTTGAGACACATTCATACTTAGTTTCATCATGTAACATACAGGTAATCCTATTATTATAATCTTCAGTGTTTACTGTAACCATACCCCCACCTTTATCGGGCTTCATAAACCGTAGGTTGTGTTCACCTCTTAATCTATCTAACAAACCCTTCTCCGTTTTAGTCAGATTAAATACTTTGGGGTTATGTTCGTGCAACATCTGGAAAATCTCCTGTGAACAAACATTTTCAAATGAATTCAGAATAGGCTGGAGGGGTGGGTTATAACAACTTTTTTTCTTAATGTTTAGTTTCCCCCTATAACTAATCACTGGGTTGTCCTTGTACAGATACTGTAAGTTCATTTTCCTTACAAAAATGTTTAATTCAGTTAAAGTGTTACTCACATTTTCTAATTTATTTTGCTAATACTAGACAGATGGGTAATGAAAATTCTTACGAATCTGAGTACCCCCCACTTAGGAGATCTGAAAGGTTACAAAACAAGAATAATTTTAGGGGTGACAATAATGTTTTTTTAGGACCCATGGGAGGGGGGATGAGACACAATTACAGGAATCCATCCACCCGAAGGAAGAACGGCTGCGATTAGTTTCTAGTCACCTTAGGGATTCTACTCAAGAGGTTATTTCTGTTCATAATGATGGTTTAGTGTTCTCTTACAGAGGGTTTAATATTTATAATTATGCAGGGATAGAGATTTGTAAGGACCTGTTTCAATTTTTAATGAAAGGTACGAAATTTGTACCCTCTGTGAAGGAAAATGTGAGTGACACTTTAACTGAATTAAAAATTAATTAAGAATGAATATTATGATCCATCTATATATGTTGATATGTATTTGTGTAATTATGTATATAGATATCTGGATAATTATATGTACATATATTTTCACCATATGTCCTGAACATGGACTGCAGCCCTACCTCAGCCCCTATAGTCCCAACTTCATAGTGCAAGGGGATGTCAGATATGTATAGCAGGTATATTAGTAGATTATTGCGTTTGTAATAGGGATTGTCTTCACAGACATAGTGTGCGTGGGAGGTCACATATGCTTTTCACATGTGTGCCATTGGCTACTGGCAGACATCCTAAGGACGTCATAGTACAGTACTGCTAGCACATAATGCTCCTGTGGACTACAGCAGAGATATTGGCCAATATATGTGGACATTCTGACACACTCTGTACAGTCCAGAGGTATACACAGAACCCCTTAGTGCAAAACATGTGGACCAAGCCTGACAATATTGATGTTAACAGCCATGTAGATGGGTATAACACACAATGACTGGTATACATTTTCCCCCATAGTTTATGCATTCACACACCCCTGTCTGTCCTGACACATAATAGCTGCTGGTACAGAGGTGCCATGGCCACATACTACCCACTAGATATTGACATACATTTTTACAGCATCCCACTTCTCTGTCTGAAATACATGACTGCTAAGGGAGGCCTGGCAGCAGTACATCTGGCAAGTATCTGGACATGACATCTCACTGGGTAAATACACTAAGCTGCTAGGCATGTAACAAAGCACTGTGCAGGCTACAGGTAGACTGGCTTAACACTGGCCTACATCTCCTATGGGGGAATGCACATGTACCTGCATATATAGCAGGATCTATAAGCATGTCACAGCACAGGGTAAGATACACCCATGTGAAAGTGCATAACCACAACCAATGTGAACACAGCCACAGCCGCATATGGTAAGCTAGCATAATATTACAGTATATGGGCTATCTGTTCAGCGCCATCCTCATATGTGCCACTCACACACTAACCCTATATATACTGGACCACTACACAGTGTGGTCTGATGCCTGTCTGTGGTATGGGATATGTGTGTGTATGGGCCTACAAACATGTAAGCCAATACGGTAACATACAGTGGAGCAGCATGTAATGTCAGATAAGACAGGACCAAGAACAATTACTTCTACCACAGTCTGTACACATGCCAAAGTACATATTAACAATACACATGTTGTTGACATTTACAATAAGTACACAGACCTCAGTACTGTACAGACAACCACAGAATGCCCAGGTTATGTCATCAAATATAACCCCTACTGTACATAACATGTGTAGCAGTGTGATATCTCACTGGCTTGTTATCAGATATGATGACACTAATTATGGTGTACAGCACATATGCACCTCTTAATGCATGACGTATGTACAAAGGTTGACAGAGTTGTGGCTGGAAGCACATGCACAGGTCCAATATTGACGTGTTGCTGTGATAACCTGGCTATATCCCTGCTTCCTTATAGTTCTGCACTTCTTCTCGTTTCCTCCTACCTATCTATATCTTATTCCCTCCCCTGTGTTTCTTTTTCCTCCACTTCTCTTACCTCCTTGCTCACTTCACTAATCAGACTAGACTATGAATATTCCCTTCTAGCCTCTACTGCCTGTCGCTGAACATTGTTGCCTCCTCTGATCTGTACCTCCCCCTGCCTATCACTCTCCTCCTCTTACTACCTTACATCCTTTCCGACCAATTAAATATACCCAATCTCACGAGGTGCCATCTTTAATTCCTTGTCTCGCTCTTGGCTGCTGTGCATCCTGTTCTCCTATGTTCTCACCCATTGTAAGTAATTGCTCAGTATTGTTGTTAGGAATATTTATCTGCATTTCACCTTACAAGTGTTGGAAATGTTATAATTAAACTGTTATTTGTGCAAACTGTTACCCTAAATAGGCTGGTCTATTCAGCGCTGTACTCGGCTACTTGCTTATGTGATTTGTAGTGGAACTGTTGTGTGCTGACCTAACTACTGCCTCTGCTTATTTGCTTGCTGGATAAGGTATTAATCTAATCATTTAATGCCAGGATTATCTAGTGGCTTTAATACCACTTGTATAGTGTTCACTACGTTATTTGTTCTATTTGCTACCTTACTTATATTGTTTACATTAACGCCATATTCGGCCATTTGCTTATGACTGGTAACCGTGGAGCTGATAAACGCTGACTTACTTACCTGTAGGAAGTACCATATATGTATTCTAGCACATTTGGCATTCATTTTAACAGAAAATGCCTTGTTGACTCGCATTTTTGACTTTAAGAATGCCTGTATGAATAACCTACTTAAACTATAGTTACATTGCCTTTTTTTAGCGATATGATGCTGAATTGATAAAAGCTAACACGCTACTTAAATTATAGTTACTGTGCCATTTTTTCTTAGCGATACGACACTAAATTGATATACACTAATTTAATCAGTTTGTTTTGCTGCATGAGTTGTCATAGCCTTGTATAGGTATAGCTTTATCTCCCAGTAGATATTTACTCCATATTAGCCCTAGCAGATTATTTGTTCTTTTGTGTTTTCTGCAATATTTAAAACTTAATGGAAGAGCCTCACTACTCCATATATTCCTAGCTTAAGAATTATACAGTATCCCCTGGGTTTCCTAATAGGGATACTGACTCTTCCTAGCTATTACCTTCCCAATTATTAAGTACTTTCGTTAGTATACTAACCGACCTAGCTAGAGTGTATATGTGCTTACTATCCTGTACTACTTCACACTCTGCGTGTGAATCCTTTATAGCTTGGACAGTTGATACAAGAATTTTAATTAGCATTAAATTGTATCATTAGAACACTACCCATATTTGCTACAGCAAACCTAGGTTGTGCATCTATTTCCTACTTCAGAAACTCCTAATGCACTACTGCTCTAACTGACAAAAATAACCCAAAGGATCATTTTAAAACCTGTCCTACCTGACGACCTCGAAACATTAATTTAAAATAAAATTCCTGCTGTCTCTTCCTAAGTTAAGGAACAGAGGCTAACTTGTCCCTGAACTCATCCCCTCAAGGATACAAAAAGTATGTTATTTGCTGTATGCTAATCTATTTGTTGTAGATAATAGGTGCAAAAGTACCCTTCCCTGCCAGGATAACCAGCAGCCATACTCCTCTCTACTTCTCTACCTCCATCCCTTCCCTCTTGTAGCCTCTGTATTTGACTGCACTATCTCCCTCCCTTACTCCTAGACCTCCTATCTCCCTCCAGGAGCTACTGTAGCAGTATAGTTTTTGCCCACTAGATGGCACCCTTCTCCTGATACTATCCTTGTACATCTAGCCAACTGCTTCATATTAGTAACTCTCAGAAAACTAGTTTTTCCTTATTTATTTTATTGTAGTCCCACTGTACCCCTTCAAATTCACCACCACAATTCACTTAGCCTCCCTTCCTCCTCATAATTCCATTTAAGTTTACTACCACATTTACTCTCCTCTACCTTCACTTACCCTTAGCAGTCAGCATTTCACTGATTGTTTTCACAGGATTCTATTTTTTTCATCCTTCACCTGGTTCTTCCCGCTCCCTTCGCCCTGCAGGCTCACTCAGCTTCCTTACCCTACCCCCAATCCCATCCACCCCCAGTGCACCTCGCCTTATACCTCTCTAGCTACTCCCATCTCCCCATTATCCAATCCCATCCCACAACACATTAAATGTATTCCATCTTACTATACTCCTCTTACTTCACTTTATACTCTTATCTACTTACTCTCCACCCTCTACTACTTCAACACTATGCCTACTTCTCCCATATCAACTCACCTCAAACCCCTACTTCTGTTCTTAATTCTGCCTTTCCTTTTCTTTCCATATGTCCTAACTTCCTACTAACATCTTAGCTTCACTAACTTCCAGCTGCCCACAAAAGATACTTCCCCATCATCCTCATCAGCTACTCTTAAACACATCAACATTACTTATGTAACTAACTACCTCCTCCCAAAGTATCATAGAGTCATCCACATTAGCTATCAACACCACCAAGTCAAAAGAGCACATAACATATTGAATCTTACTCTAATTCACACACCTAGACTACACCTTCACCTCTTACTTGATGGTGACATTCATCCCAATCCTGGACCTTCCATTTATAGACCTGCTAACCCAGATAAACCCTCTACCTCTTCCTTTCACACCCTACTAGGCCTCCTAACTCCCTATTCATATCTCATTTAAACATACGAAGTGTCAATAATAAAGTGACATGCCCTACTGGACATACATGACTTTGACATTCTTGGCCTATCCAAAACATGGTTAAAACCAACAACCCAACACTATGAAATCACCCCTCCTGGGTATAGTATTTTAATAATGGATCGCCTTAACAGGAAGGGTGGGGGCGTATCCTTATTATACAAAGCAGGCCTCCAAGTTACACCACTTGATACTCACCCACCTTCTGATAGCAATACTAAAATTCTTATCACTAAGCTACAACTAAACATGGCTTTCGACCTTTCCATAGTACCACTAAACCCCTCCTATCATTTTCTGACCACATTAACAAAAACCGTAACAATAACACCCTGTCCTCTGCTATCTTTATAGATCTTTCAAAAGCATTCGATATGGTTAACCATCACCTACTACTGAATATACTTAAGTCCCTTTCACTTGATAGTCAAGCTCTACAGTGGTTCAAGTCCTACTTAGATAACAGGCAACAAGCAGTGCTCTGGGACAACACTCTATCTTCCCACCTTCCTGTCTCCCTTGGTGTACGCCAAGGTTCTATTCTGGGCCCTCCTCTATTCTCTATCTTTATAAACAATCTATCTACTAGTATCCCACATGCTATATCCATTCAATATGCAGGTGACTCCACTTTAATCTCCTCAGCTACTGGGCTGTCTGAACTGCAGTCCCTCACCCAAAATGTCATTGAGCTTGTTGGGGAATGTTTTTTACAGCATTGCCTCCTCTTTAACCCCAAAAAGACTAAACTACTGCTATTTACTCCCACACTCAAGTCCACCACACTTTACGTCACTATTAAATCTAAAAATGGCACAGCCCTGACACTACCACTAAACTCTTAGGAGTGACAGTTGACCACGATCTTAACTATGATACTCATATTAACACCACAATACAATCAGTTAACTGAAAACTAGGCTCCCTCTATAGAATTAAACCCTTCCTTTCTCCCATAGCTAGAACTACTATTGCCCACCCCACCTCATCTCAACACTCTTTTATGCCTCCCCTATATATACAAATCTATCTAAAAGCAACCTCAACAAGCTGGCAATCTCCTACAATGACATTGCCAGATTTGCTACCGGCTCCCCAGTTAGATCCCACCATTGCCAAAATCTGAATCAACTGGGTTGGCTGGAACTGCAGAACCAAATTCTATTTCACCAACTAACTATTACTCATAAAACCCTTTATCATCTAAGCAACACACCAATTCTCACAAGTCTAATCTGCCCATATAAAAATCTTACAAATCTGCGCTCTAAAAACAAACTACTCGTCACTACTCAAAAACCTAACAATATAGCAGGAGAATCCCTTTTCGCTAACACTGTAGGCAAAAGCTGGAACCTACTTTCTGGTGAACTTACATCTCTTTCTTCAACTTCACAATTTAAAAAGAAACTCAAACCATACCTTACAACCCACTGGCTATATCCCTGTACTAACCCTGACTAGAGTATCTCTCACTGTTAGTCTTGGCTAACACCATTTACATCTCTCTTCCTGACACTTTAAGGCCACTACCTTCCAAGTTGACTTATTGTACCTAGGAACAACAGAATTGGGCATCTTACTGTCTTATGTACAAGTTACTACCCTTCAACAAATTCTTCCAGTCCTATTATTAAGTAGTATGTTCTCTTGCTCCTGCTTAGTACTTTGCTTTGGGTATCTACCACATACTTCTAAATCCTTTTCTTTCTTCTCTTAGTGAAAAAAAAATCTATCATGTATGCTAAGTTACCATGGAACACCTTTTATTGTCTTACAAGTTTCCTGTAATTTATGTTTAATGTTCTGTTTGTACATGTCTTTTATGTGGAGCTTTTCTCCCCGGGCCTCTACTGAAAATGGACATATATCCAGTTAAACTAGCCCAGTCAACAAATGTAAAATAAAATAAAAATAAAAATAAATAAAATAAAATAACCTCATATATTTACTGTTGCAACAGGGTTTGTTGCAACATATGTCCTATGAGGGATATGAAGTCAGTAACTGTCACGGCTTTCACCATCTACAGACTGCAGTCCTCACACTACCTTCTGCAGTTCACAGACAGATGCTCTGTGGATAACACATGAAACCAAAGGCACCTCACACTGCCCAGTCTGCAAATGACCCTACAGATGGGGATTCCTCATAAACATAGAACTGACATGGCAGGTATTAAAACATATAGGACAGCCATATCCAAACACACCCTGTTAAACCAACATTACTCCAAATGCAGTATAGCAGCACTTACAGTCTGTAGTCAGGTCAGGCACATCCCCCTCCTGTGTGTTACCCGGTTTCCACAGTGTATGTTATTAGAGGTAAATCCCCAATCCATCTGATATGCTGTTTGCCAAACAACAGATCGAGTTCCTGCTCACAGTGAATAAAAAGGCCCAACACCAACATGATGTTCCTATACCTTTTGGCTAGGCTTATATAGGCCCTAGAGACAATAGCCTAGTATCTACTTATGAACCTATAGGAAATTCACCCTGGGGATCACTTATTTGGCTGTGCTTGACAGTGGCACAGGAAAATACTTTTCTTGGGTGACAAAAGCCAGGGTACCTTTTGGCTAGGCTTATATAGGCCCTAGGGCCAATAGCTTAGTACCTACCTATGAACCTATATATTGGAGTGTGTTTCCATGCAATTAGCTATGGGAATGTTACCACAGCTGTTCCACATGCAATCAGCTAGGGGAGGACTGCAATTTGTGCGGAGGCCATCAGCTGATAATGAGCATTACTTAAAATACACATGCTGCTGCCTAAGCAAAGCAGGTGTAGGTCTCCACATCCACCAGAGAGGGAGTGAGAGAGGCAGACAGAAGCAAAGACAAGTCAGGGAGGAGAGGGAGAGTAAAACTTAAGCATGTTTGTGTCACACACCTACCAGCACAGGGTATCAAACCTCTGATTACTATGTAGTACTATCACATTTCTATGCAGTTATTGGATGCACCACATAGGTTACATGTTGTGGAGCCCTCAGAATGTATATACGATGGTGAGTGACATCTGCAACAGTGATATGGTAGCTATATGGTAGTTGTAGTACACATGCCTGTCCGTATGAACAGGTGCCAGCTTCAACACAGCCACATTCTCACAGGGACGCACACACATTGACACACTTGGCAGGGCCAGGAATACAGCTCATCACTAGTGAGATTGCACAACACATTACTGTGCAGGTATCACATAAACCACAGGGGTCATACAGCGGTTATATGGGCAAAGGGTATGGGGAGGTGTCTGACATCAGAAGGCATGCTTCAATATGCCAATGGGGGTTGCAGTGACTGTGAATGTGAACATACGCATAATACAACAAACACACACACACACACACACACACACACACACACACAGACGGTGCCAGTACTGACATGCATGGGTGCTTTGATTCACGGGAGTGTAGTGGTCAACTATGCCAGATGGCTATACAAAGCTAGGTGATAGGTATACCTTGGCATCGGGCCACATGACAATGGTCTGCATTGTGGCTCAGGTTTCTGGATTTGCCCACACAAGTGGGTATTGTATTCACCATCCAGTCACCTGGGTAACTACTGCATGTGGCCAATGCTTTTCATTGCTTGCCATGTATGAATTCTTTTGTCCATGACATGGATGGTGCCTGTGATATGCACACCTCCCACATGCATGTACAGTGACATGTGGAACTGTACCTAGGGTGTCTGGCCCATGTTGTGTACATAGATTATCATCAGATGTGCCAGTTCTGGCCTCATGTGGTGGGAACTGGTATTGGACAGCAGGTTTACCCAGTACCTACATTGATAGCATGCTAATGGCATTCCCTCATGTCAGTGGCATCTGTCCATACGGGGTAAGTTTTCAGGCATGGTATGTCCTTTTGTGGGTCACATTTGATTGCACCACAGGTGTTGCAGGTGTCCAGTGGGGAACATGAGGAAGGTGCACTGTCTGCATGTGCATGCCTATTGGACAGATGCACATGGTGCCATGCCTTCTGTAGGCCATTGCAATCACTCCATAGTTACTATCAGTGGGCAATATGCAGTGTACTACCATAATTGCAGCTGTTGCCTAGGCAAGTGTGTGTGTGCATGAGACATGGGATGAAAGTGTTCTCTAGCTAATACTAGGGTTGCTAACTTTGTTTGCCTGGCCTTGATGTCACATGTATGGGTATGGATTTGCACCCCAGCCTCTCGGCTATTTCACATCTGTTATCCCTGTACAGTGGACATTGTGATATATACCAGGGCCACCATATAAGAAATTTGCAAAACCCGCTTCACATTGGGCCCAGTTGTTACACACTCACACCTACCTCCCCACAGGATATGAGTTGCACACACACACACAGACACACACACACACACACACACCTGTCAAATCTGGGATTAGAACTCCTACCTAACTAGTTTATTATACTACAGCAGTACGCAGTTATAGTACACACTACATTGATTACTGGAGTACTGCTTCCCCAAAGGTGTATATCACATTGCATGACATCAGCAGGATTGCCAAAGTAGGACATTCAAATTGTAGTGAGTGTGGCTAGGCTAAAATGCATTGCTCCCTACACAGACATTGAAACACACACAAAACATCCCCAACCAACATGTGTGGGTATAGAACCCGTAACAGGGTCTCTATATCACACTACAACATGAAGCTGTTATAGGATGCACCATGGGGATTACTGGAGAACTCCTTCCCCAAAGGTGTATTTCACATTGGATGACATCAGCAGGATTGCCAAAGTAGGGCATTCAGATTGCATTGAGTGTGGCTAGGCTAAAATCCATTGCTCCCTACACAGACATTGAAACACACACAAAACATCCACAACCGACATGTGTGGGTAGAGAACCCCTAACAGAGATCTATATCACACAACAGCATGACGCTGTTATAGGATGCACCACAAGGATTACTGGAAAACTCCTTCCCCAAAGGTGCATTTCACATTGGATGACATCAGCAGGATTGCCAAAGTAGGGCATTCGAATTGCAGTGAGCGTGGCTAGGCTAAAATGCATTGCTCCCTACACAGACATTGACACACACACAAAACATCCACAACTGACATGTGTGGGTATAGAACCCCTAATAGAGGTCTGTATCATACTACAGCATGAAGCTGTTATAGGATGCACCAAGGGGATTACTGGAAAGCTCCTTCCCCAAAGGTGTATTTCACATTGGATGACAGCAGCAGGGTTGCCAAAGTAGGGCATTCAAACTGTATTGAGTGTGGCTAGGCTAAAATCAATTGCTCCCTACACAGACATTGAAACACACTCATAACATCTAGAACTGCCATGGGTGGGAATAGAACCCTACCAGAGTTCTATATCACACTACAGCAGTGCACAGTTATGGCACACACTATGGAGATTACTGGGCTACATCCTTCCCAGAGCTGTATTTCCAGGTGGATGACATTGGCAGCCTTACCAAAGTAAAGCATTCGAATTGTATGTAGTGTGACTACCCTAAAAAGCATTGATCTCTACATAGACAGACAGACACATAGACACACACAAACACAGTTGCCATGTTTTGGATTAGAATGCCTACCTAACTAATTTATCATACTACAGCAGTACACAGTTTTAGGACAGGCTACGGAGATTACTGGGTTACTACTTTCCCATAGGTGTATTTCTAAGTGGATGACATCGGCAGCCTTGCCAAAGTAGAACAACTGAATTGTATGGAGTGTGACTACCCTAAAAATAACTGGTCTCTACACAGACAGAGTCAGACAGACACACACACAAACACACATACAGACACACACACACACACACACACACACACACACACACACACACACACACACACACACACACACACACACACACACACACACACACACACACACACGCACACACTTGCCAAGTCTGTGATTAGAACTCCTACCTAACTAATTTATCACACTACAGGAGTAAGCAGTTATGGCATGCACTATAGAGATTTCTGGGCTGCAATCTTCCCTTAGATGTATTTCTAGATAGATGACATTAGCAGCCTTACCAAAGTAGAGCATTTCAATTGTAGGGAGTGTGATTCCCCTAGAATGCATTGCTCTCTGTACAGACAGAGACAGACACACACACACCAACACACACAAACACACAGTTGCCAAGTCTGGGTTTAGAACTCCTACCTAACTATTTTATCACACTACAGCAGTACACAGTTATGGCAAGCCCTGCAGAGATTACTGGGCTACAACCTTCTCAGAAATGTATTTCTAGGTGGATGACATCAGCAGCCTTGCCAAAGTAGTGCATTTCAATTGTAGGGAGTGTGACTACCCTAAAAAGCATTGCTCTCTACACAGACACACACACACACACACACACACACACACACACACACACACACACACACACACACACACACACAGTTGCCATCTCTGGGATTGGAACTCCTACCTAACTAGTTTATCACACTACAGCAGTATGCAGTTATGGGATGCACCATGGAGATTACTGGGCCAAAGTTCTCCCAAAGGTGTATTTCACAGTGGATGACCTCAGCAGGCATGACATAGTGGGGCTATGGGGAGGGCAGTGTGTGTGCATGGGCCATAACCCTTTCATCTAGAGGTTGACATGCCACATTCGGGCACACATAGGGTCATATTTCACAGGTACGTGTATACAGCTGCTAGATGACTACAGTCATGTTGCACAGCTAGCACGTGCACTACATAGTCTGCAATGCTGACAGATACTGGTGGCTAGTATCTGCAGTTAGTGACATCTGACCCTCATGTGGTTTGGGCCCTTTGGCAGTGTGCTGGGTGGGACAGGCCTGGATGGCTCCTTGTCAAAGTCACCCTCTTCCACACAGCTATCAACATCAACCTTTGGCTTATTATAGTGTGTTGTCCTTACATATATGCCTGTATTCCTATCCACTATGTGTGCAAGGAATGATTGATGCATACTAAGGACTATCTGCACTAACATCTGTGACTGCCAGATATGTCTGGTCCACTGGTCTTTGCAGACATGGCCTTAATGGGTTATATGTGTGAGGATGCCCAGTATGGCCTTTCAGTATGTTGTTGACTGACATTGCCTTCATTTCTCTAAGTGTGTGAGCATGCCCAGTATGTCCATTTGTATTTAATGTGTGGATCGAGTCCAGGTAGTTTGTACTGCAGTGTTGACCTTTGTGTTGTACACCTACAGGTAGCATGCTGTTTCTGCAGGGTATCCGTCGATTATTTGGCTCACTGGCATGTGCTGACATGGCATCCAGGAATACTCTGGATGCTGATGCCTGTGAAATCCCCATGATATCCCCAGTTGAGCTTTGGGAAGTACCTGTGGCTAGTATTCCTAGGCCTACACATTTCTTGGTATCCACTGGGATGGGCTCCCCTCGGTCAGCTTGGTGTGTCAGGTGTGGCTGGCACAGCTCAACAATTTGCTGTAGAAGGTCCCTGTCCACCCTATAGTTCTCCACTATCTCCAGCTCATGTTTCCCCTGGTATGTTACCCTGGGTCTGTACACTCTTCTCCGTCTCTTCACTGTGGGTTGATTAGCAGCATTCACATCCTCACCACCCTCAGCCTCTTGCACATGTTGTTCTATGTTGCCTGCTGCAGCCCCTCTCATTTTGTAGGTTTGTTTTTTAAAAGTTCCCCGCTTGTATACACCGGTGGTGTAGAGTGTGGAAAATAGCAGAGGGGAAACTGTTTGCATAGTTTATAGTAGTGTTCTGGGCTGGACTGGTCTGCTGCATGTGTAATTGGCTGATTCTGATACATTTCACCTGCCAACTATGCTAGTTTACCTTGATTACCTTCCTACTGCTGTTTTCCCTTCCCATTGCCTTCCTGTTTAAGTCCAGGGGCGCGCTACGCAAACAGAGTGCTCAAATGTGCACAGTGCTGCTATTTCCTGGTTTAACTTTTGTCTTCTTCCTTTAAAACCCGGTGTACAGCACGCACACCCGCTTTTGCAATCTAAAGAGTGCTAGGCAGATTCAGACACACCCTCTAGATTAGCTGTGCTAAGCTAGGAGCAAACCCGAGCCACAGGGCTCCATTCCACTTACAGCATGTCTGACCCCCCCCCCATGATGTCACCTAACTCCTAGGCTTGCACAAAGCTATTCCTACTCTTAAACTGTTCGGACCTGACTAGCATGCTGGGGAAAACTGGGATTCACTATCATTCCCCTCATTTGCATAGGATTGCCTGCTAATGCATAGTTACATGTCTCACACTGAGCCTACCCCCTTAGCAATCACTACTCACTGGCCATGTTGTCTTCTGCCTGCCATTGACTTGCTTGGCAGAATAGTGATTTTAGTTAGAATGCTTAACTTAGGTATATTTTGTTATTTTCCCCCCAATCCCATTTGCACAACATTGCTCTACGCTTAAACAGCAAAGATTGGCTAAAAAAAAAATAAAAGTAGAATTTTTTATTTTTTTGGCTGTTTACAATGCCAATGACCTCATACTTGGCCATTGGCATGCCTTCTAGATGATATGCAGCCTTTATTTGGAGTTGTCACAGCTCCGTTTTATATTTTACAGAAATGTACTTGGTTACTAACCAAGTACATTTCTGCAGATTGCACTAGTCCTGCATGGCCGGTTGCAAGCTTCCTGGATCGCAAATTCACCTCATTTGCATGGATTTCTCCTACAATTAGGGTGATTTGCATACAAGGGTTTAGTCTGTGCAGAACTAGTGCAGGAGCGCTCGTGCACACCCCTGCAGGCTGCTCCTGGATCGCACAGCAGACATATTGCCTGCTAGGGTTCCTGCACTGATCTTGCATGCCATGCAAGGCATAGAGAATCCGGGGGTTGATATGTGTATTTCTGAAAATTAATTACAGGGATTTTTTTTTAAATATTTTTAAAATGTTACTGCACATTTACTGAAGCTCTCTATCAAGATATAGTCATAATTTATAATCAAAACATGAGCTTTTCCCTAAAATTACAGAACTGCCTTTTGGCTTTACAAGCCAGTAAAGAAAAGTATGCTATTATATTAATACAGAATGTCGCTCCCTGTTATAAATAATTGTAAAGGGGGTGATTCTTAAATCAACTTAGTTTCATTGCATACATTACAAATGTCATGATTTGTTTACTTTTCAAATGGTGAATAAATTTGTGTCAACAACAAACATAATATTTATAAGCAAATAATATCATTGAAGTGAATGAGGTGTGCAGACCTGTGAACTAAGACCAGATAATTTACTTGAAAAAAATGATTAACTTCCATTTGCAATTATTTCATAGATTGAAATGATAAATGGTTCATTATCTTGTCATCAACAGCAACAAATGGTACTGTCCTTTGTATTGTAATGAAAAAAAATGCAATTCTGCATAAGGACTGAAAAGTCAGAAAGCAATAGGTCCGTGTGGTCTTCTTTAAGCTGTAGGTTTTCAATGTTCACTCAAAGAAGTAATATGTCAGAGATGAATCAGTCATCTCCCGCTAAACTATATATGAGAGATACAGTTAGCATTTCTGTTTCCTTAACTTATTTTGGTATACACTACTCTGAAATGTTTTGATCATATAACTTGTTAAATAAAGCATCCATAATATGATAAACATGATTGCCCCATTGCATCGTTTGGTTAATTGACTTGCTAAGAGTTACACAGTAGGAAAATGGAGATTGAGGGATTCAATCCATGGACTGCAGTAAGCAGTTTGTTAAAATAACATGACCATAATGCTCTGGGCAAACTGCCTAATGTATTTTTTTTACTCTTTTAAATATCTAACCATCCCTGTATGTATATGGTATCAATTGTATTTTGCATTTCCTGTATCCATGCATTTTATTTTACCTGTATGTTTTTCCCTTAAAATTAACCATCAGCCCCCTCCTTCCATAGATGTTGAGCTCAAATGAATCTCCTAACAGCAGTCTGTCATGAGACTACCAACAGATGTGGAGAGAATCATCTTAATAAGACCATTATCTAACTCGATAAACAGATTATTTTCTTCTCTTTCCTCTTAAGTTCAGTAGGTCTGCAGAACACTGTGCCCCCTTGTCTAGATGACTTGAGTGTCTATCTTCGCCCTCTCAGTCCAGAGTGTCTTAATTTTAAGGGAAGCCCTTACTCTCACCATGCCTGGAACCAACCCAGAAGCCTTGACCCTAGGTCTCTTAATCAACAATACAGTACTCATGGCATTTGTATTATGTACACACCACCACAGTTGGTGATGTACATACCTACATCAATACAATGGCTTGCTAGGCTTCCCAATGATGTGTGAACTCCTACACATGCTCAGCTTGAAGGTGACTGTGACTTGCCAGCACCGATTATTTGCATCCCCTAGCAAATGCAATTTCAAGCACTCAGCTACTCCTCCAACAGAATCTGGCATCGCAGTGGACAGGACCACCTCACCTCCTCCCAGGGGTGGGTGAGCCAGCATCAGCCTCTCTCACTCACATTCATGCTCACTAGTTTGTCCAGCCCCTAAACTTCTACATAACTTCAGATCATTTGTTTTATAGCTAGGCCTCTTGTCCTTCTTTGACACAGCATTAACTGTATGCATACATTTTTAATTGTGTTCTCTCACATTGCTAGGGTATATTATCACATTCCTGATATATTTTGTCACTTCTTACCTGCACTGTAGAAGTACATGTAATAGTTTATAGGTACATATAACTATAATTATATATAATATATTGTAATTATATACCTGTAATTATACACTATATACTATATTGTATTTTGATTTGTGCATTACAGTTTGTAAACTCCTGGATATTATGCACCCTTTGTCTTTGTAAAGACAGAAAGAATGAGTAAGTAACACTACTGCAAAAATCCTGAGGAAGATGAGGAAGCACAGATGGGAAGTAATAACTACTGGTTATAACAGATTTGTGCCTATGGGCACTAAAGTAGATAGAAAAAACTCATGGCTCTTGATTTCTGACTTCTTTTTAAATTCATCCTTTTTAGCTTGATGTGCAAACAACAAAACTCCCTATGAATATCTTAGATAATTATTCATTCACTGATTCGTTGATACCTACTTTATTCAATTCAGTGAAACCAGAACCTGTCATGATACTTGGTGTTTACAAGACAGGGAAATGAATCCAAGTTGAGAGACAGGTCTGCTGTAACTCATAAGATCAAGCTGTGGCCAGACATTGTGTGTCTTGTGGGCAGAAGAACATTTATGAGAGAATAACGAGTTCCTCATGGTGTAAAGAAAGTTCTTACCTTATTATAAACTATGAGAATATAATTTAACCACAAATGAATTCCGCAATTCTATTCTTTGTGCAGAGTTCTAATATTTATTCACGTAAAAAACTTTTTTGTTTGTTTTTTTCAAAAGAGGTAATGTTTAATATTTGTAGTCATGTTTTCAGACTTTTCAAATCAGCTTGAATTGTTTTTGCTTTTAAAAAGTCTCTAAGGACAAAAATCTGTCAGATAAGAAATATCTCAATTGTATTTCATGTTTAGATCTCTTTAACCTTGAGATGTGATTTCTGCTTTCAACAAAATCATGTTGCTTTACACCTAGGACTGCTGGAAAAAATATTCAAGGTGCCGTTATACACAAGACAAAAAAAACTGAGTGAACATGCCTCAGGATGATTGCCTATTGATGCCTTAGAAAGAAATACCGACCGACTTTCCTTAACTGAATATACAAGACTTAGTTGATATTACAGACACATTACAAAATATTCTGCCAGTGCTTCATATGTTTTGTAGCTCTAAATATGCTCAGTTGATGGCTTGGTAAATATAGCAGAAAAAATGAAATATGGAGCTTGAATACATAATCAGAAAGAGAGTGCTTAGAAATATGGGCAATGCAGCCCCCCTTGTGCACGCACACATAAATTCTCAACGTAGTTACTTACAAATCAAATGAAATCTCCCCATAGTCCTTTCCACCCCACTGACGCTTCACAGCTTATGATGATAAACAAGTATCAGAGGATTAAATGCAGGAAGAAAAAATATAACACCTGTCAAAATCTTGTCATGCTGAAGCCCCCTCCATCTGCCTAAAGGGCACAGTTAGAGGAATTTCAGAGTTCTTGAAATGTGTTTGCCAGACAGATGACTGACAGGAGGTTAAACAGTCTCCAGATTGCTTTCTAAATGCTTTGTGTCAGTACTTGCTGCAGAGAAAGCAAAAGTTTTGCAGTTTTAAAGAGCTATGTTTCCTTTTTTCTGCATCAGTTGTGATGGATTTCTGACATGGTTGTGCAGGCTTGGGGTCATGTTTACAAATGAGGGTCCTAAATGCATGAGAGGCACATTACATGAATGAGTATCTATATTCACAGCATAATGCAGTATGTGTCACATCTACTAAATCTGTTGTTCTACAGCACCAAGTATCTATGAAAATATCACATCCTTTAGCTAAGATGCAGGACATCATAAACATAATATGTAAAACACATAAAAGCAAGTGCCTTAATAACTGTACTAAACAATATAAAAGGTGAGAAAAATTTTACAGGATGAACAATATCTCTGAACCCCCACAATGCGAGGTCTCTGGGGGGTAGAAACTCAGAGAAGTGGGAGACCTTTTTAAAAGAAACAGTGAAACAATAAAAATAAACAGAAAAAAAAACAGGAAACCCACTTTTTCCCTCCTCTTTGAGTTATCCATCCTCACAACAAATAAAACAAGTATGCTCTATTAGTGAGACTTTGATATGCAAATCTGAGTCCTTTCTATCTCTTTGCATTCTGAACATTAGTCCCCTCTCTCAGCTAACTGGTCAATTCATTCTGGAGTAAGAGCCAGCTGAGAGGAGGTATCATATAGGCAGCAATTCAAGCCCTAAAGCCTAAGGTTTATCATTCAATGGACATCACTGAGGACTTCTCTGTCACTTCTGTGAACAACTTAACCACTCAAAACAACCCTGCTCTGCTTGAAACACACACTTTTCTGGTCCTTCTAGTCTCCATTGGGATTTCAACCATGGGAATGTGTCCCACAGGCATGCAGTCCCCCAAACTCCACCAAAAGAAATGTGAGCTATCCACTTCGAGGACAACACCCCAGCTGCAAAGACCCTGGCCAAATATGGGAAGTCAAATTTATAAATGGCTTGCTAGCTTGCAGGCAGATTGGGTTGTATATCTGCCTCCTGAGTGGAGAAGCTATGTCAGGTGGTATAAAACATCATGTATCTACCGTGGCAAAATGCTGACTTCTTTGAGAGATCGCAGGTTCATAAACCCAATAATAATCTATCAGTGAAAGCCTTTTGAATTAGAGGTGACTAGAGCTCCAGGTTTAGCTTAACCTATACCCTTCCTTCTTAAAGCCACATAAAACATCAGTGAACCATCTAAGGTGTAGCTTGAGATGGCTAAGGTAAATACACAATGGACCCAAATTAATGAAAAGTAGCTATAGTCAATCAATGATAACACCCTATAAGGTCTGTCAGGTTATCATCATATGTTGGCTTAGTACTCAAATTCACAGTCAATCCAGACTGATACTGTATAAACTCTAATAGAATATAATCTGAGTGTCCGTAGGTAATCGTTTTTGTGAATTCCAAAGCTGAAATAGACTGGATGATGGTAGAGCAGAGACCGATCATATCATTTGTCTCAGTGCACTCAGATGTGGAAGATTAAGCCCAACTATTGTTCTTTACTGTGGTAGTATAGTTACTAACTAGTGTGGGTAGCATTGATAATAACCAGAACAAAAGATGCATTATCAGTGGATGAAGTACAACGTAAAACTGTCCATTCTGTCATTGATTCTGGTGTTTAAGTGCCTGAATAAAAGGTATTTATGGTAATCCTACTGCAGAAAAGTGAGACAATCAAATTGGAATGGGTCAAACTTCCCATCCCTAGATGGACAGTGCTCACGAAGAAACCTGCTCTTACTCCTGGATCCTGATACATTCAAAGGAATTAGTTAATCCAAAGATGTTCTGGTATATTTCAGATTAAGCTGAAGTACAGATTGAAGCTCCCTCCCCCCCTCATTCTGAGGCTCAGGAGGGCATTCACATTATTAGAACTCCTTTGGAAAAGCGGCTTCCAAATGTGAGCTATAGTTCATAGATAGTAGGTTCATAAGTTTGATGACTCATATCAAGTCCAATTGACCACTGAGGAGCCTGATGTCCAGGTAAACATGTTGGAACTTACAAGCACCCATGTAGTCATCCAGTTCCTTCTTGAAGGTATAACACTGAGGGACTGAAATAAATCCAGAGTTGGAGATTATTTGATATATGCAGAAGCCTTTGATATATGAAGTTATTGCATTTCACTGTATGAGTGATTTTTATTTATTTATTGTTAATTTTTTTTTTTTTAGAATGAGTGTGTTCAGGACACATGGGGCATTCTATCCAAATAGTTTCAATTTTTAAGAGGTTTTTAATGCACAATATGTTAAGCACATGTATCCACTAAGAAGGTGAAATGCAGAGAATACTTTAACCTTTTACTATTAGATAAACCTTCAAGCCAATGAATTCTGTCTGTGAGGAATCTGTGTTCGTTCTCTAGTTGTCAGTAGGTAACACAGCATGGTAGAATATTCGATAATCAGTGCAATAAGTTCTATATAAAGGAACACAGTTCTGTGGTATGGCTGCCAACCCCAAATATACCCAATGTGTGAGTACGCTCTCTTGTTAATACCTCTGATTGCACAGAAATGTTGCTTAGAGCAGAATGTGTGTGTGTTTGTGTGTCTACCACCAAGAAGTGTATCAATGTAGGTTAACAAATAATTTTGTTGTTTGCTTGGCAGATAGTGTATGTCAGTGTCTAAATAATGCAGTAAAGAAGAAGAATATACCTGAGTGACAGTGGGAAATGCAGTAGTGTGGTTATGTTTGCATTTGGTTAGCTCCCTGTCTGCTAATGTCCAGCCCAGAGAAGGTCATTGACTTTAATGCATACATGAAGAGGAAAGCAATACCTCCGTGGTCAAAGAAAGAAAAGAGGGATCGGAGGGAGTTACGTCATGTTATTTAGCATTAATCATTCTCTCAAAAGCTTCAGATGATCATAATTTAGTAAGAGGTACAAATATTTACAGTAGAACAAACACAAAAACATGGCCATATAGAGAAAGTAAACTAAAAGCATGTTATGGTCTGGCAAAGTTCATAGGTTCATAGGTTCATAGGTGTTTACTAGGCTAACGATCACAAGGGGCTTTTTAAGCCTAGCCATGCATCCCAAATCTCTGACAAGTTTTGATACCCTTGATAAATGTAAGCATGAGCCTGGGAGATGAACCACTTACAGGTTACCTGTGTCCATTAGAGATATAGGTGTCAAACCAGGGATGAATTTCGGGTTTCCCATCGAATTGTCCAAGCTGCACTTGAATTGGGTTAGGGCGGAACTCTGCTTCAAATGGATGGAGAGCCTGTTCCATAGATGGGGTAGTCTTTGGGATACATACCTATCTCTCCAGCAGGCCCTATTTATATCATGCTTACAGGCAAAGGCTAAGTGCAATTTTTTTCACTCTTTGAGCTTGGGTTATGACTGAAAAGTGTCAATAAACCAGTCCACTTATCCAGTGAACAAATAGTAAATAAATATATTACAAACACCAGAGACCACTGTACACAAAATTAAAAATGGAAGATCATCCCCCACAGAACCACAGCAGCGCACCTAATTAATCAAGTTCTCCTCAGAACAAAGGGTGAGCATATTCGCTGACTAAATTTTAACCTCACCCATGTCCCCCACAGGTGACGAGCTTGTACCAGCAACAGACATTGGATTCCAGGAGGAACTGATTTTTGTAAATAAATTACTTGAAGATATGATGAAGTGTCAGCCACTCTACAGTGGAAAACAATGTTTTTAACATGATCTGTCTTAGCTTCCAGCTTCTTACAGTTTGGTGCTTCTTCAACTTGCAGAATAGTGAGGTGACTGGGGATCCTGATGAATTATTTCCTTGAAATGAAGGAATTATAATTTCCAGTGCTATGATTCTAGAACATTTTGTGTTGCTAATAACAATACTTATCCAGGGTTAGGTATATTCCAGAAGGTTACAGGGTAGTACAGCAGAATGCACACAGTGGAATTGCATTGTACATCTTGTGTCATACTAGTTTGGTTATTCCAACACATAGTTTCCACAAAAAATGAGTGAATAAGTACCTGTATATCCTGGCAAATGTGCAATAGAACATGGGATGCAGCCTGAAACTCCTCTCCATATGTGTAGAATAGGAATAGCATCTGTTTGAATTGCATTACAAATGTATAATACAGTCTTATGTTTGTTTCTGAACTTGGTGTCACAGGAATTAGTTCAAATGAAAGTTGCAGTCTTTCACCTCTGCTTTTCAAAGGTAGTGGATTATAGCTTTTGTCAATTTAATTTCTCTAAGTCTTTTGAGTTTCTACCACCATAACAGGAATGGACCCCATTCCTAAGTCAAAGTGTGATTAAAGTTCATGAAATTAGTAGTGTTTCAATCTTTGATGTTAGCCAAAAGTGCTCTTCACAGCACCCGCAATGTGTCCAGATCTGAGCCCTTCTACAGTTCATATGGTATTACATGTATCAGTATCATATCTAAATACGATTGTAAATTCTTTTTTATGAGACCCATTCCTCCTACTACTATTGAAACTGTCTGAGTATCCTTCTTCCACAGTGCCCTCATTTCTGCCTGCAAATCCTGGTATTTTATGACTTTGTGTCTCTCTGTACATAAGACACTGTAATCACTGAGTGTAGCAATTTCAGTCATCAGTGCTACCTTTGTCTTCATTTCATGGGCTACTACTTCTGTTTTTTGAAATGCTTGGTAATGTGCGAGCCAATGTGATATAAACTTCATCATTTTCTGTAATGCTTTGTGACTCATGTTTCCAATGTTTCTCAGCTACTTCAGTATTGAAAAGTTTGCACAATCCCTAGTGCAACAGTCTCCCCCCATTATTATGCCTTTCAGTATGCAGGCCCTCTGCCATTAGTGTATCACACCCAGCAACAAGATCTGCTTAATCCACTATCCTGAGCTGCCAATATTAACCTTTCATCTTTGGGTTAAAATTCACTTCTCCCTAACTTTTCCTGCATCAGATCCTGACCAACATGAGGTTGTTCCAGGAGTTTCCTGTACTTGCAACTATATTTATGCCTTTTCCATATTTTTTTGCCAATGCCTTCTTATCAGATCCTTCTCATTATATTCTTTCATTTTTTTGCACATTCAGTTACTGCCTGCTTTTTATCTACTTCTGGTTTGATTTCCATTCCCGCTTGACACTGGTATGCTTCTCCTCAACTAAGCAGGGAAGTCATCTTGGACTTGTTCTCCACATGTGTTAAAACGTTTGCTAGGTTTGGATCTTGTGAGGTCAGCAGATATGTATGCAGTCCTATGACTATAAATCTATACATGTAATCACTTTCAAGGAGGCCCATACTTCCTTCAGAATGGGGAATATATAGTCTTGGTATACACTGATTTTTATAAATAATTTGATAAGCATGAAGCATTTTGCTTATTTTCCAGTCCAGCTGATCCAATACCATCTGGGGACAGGCAATCACCCTAAGATTGTAAGTTAGAACAGGAAGAGCAAATTGGTTTACAGCCTGGACTTTGTTCTTAGATGTCAGGTCTGTTTTCAGTATTAATTTTAGTCTTCTAAAATATTCCTAAGTTTTATTTGGATTTGTTCATGTTTTATTGTTGATCCTTCATTAATTCCCAAATATTTATACAATCCCTCCTGCTCAGGTTCCTTTATATTGCATTCCTCTCCCAGACTGATATTTGCTTTAAGGTTAGATTTGCACATTTATTAAGACCAAATGCAACAGGCAACAGTCATCCCTCGGCACAAAGATGGGTCATCTACAGACCCTGGAAACTACAGACCCATAAGTCTCACTAGTCTTATATGTAAAAGTATAGAAAGAGTTATCATGGAGATGATTAGTAGATATATAGTAAACCTCCAGACACAGGACCCAACCCAGATTGGTTTCATCAAGGGCGGATCATGCCTACTTAAGCTGGTGGACTTCTTTAAGAAGGTCAGTAAAGCAATGGATGAGGGCAAAATCATTCACACTGCATACCTTGACCTGGCCAAGGCATTTGACACAATAACCCACTCAGGCATTGCTGACAAACCCAAGAGGTTAGGTACAAACCATTATGTCACCCGGTGGATAGCCAACTGGCTCACAGACAGGACCCAGGAAGATAGAATTGGGGAGTCCACCTCTACAAAGAGGCCAGTCACAAGTGGAGTTACTCAGGGATCAGTCCTTGGACCACTCCTTTTGGCATTTACTTCTCAGAAGTCAAGGCCAATGTCAGTGGTCAGTGGCTGACTAAATTTGCAGATGATTGCAAATTAGGAGCCGTCATTGAATCTCACACTGACACAAACATTCTCCAGGAGGGACTGACACAGACAAATGACTGGTGTCAGAGCCACAGACTAAAACTAAATGCCAAGAAATGCATAATAGCATCCTTTCGGAAATCATACATCCCTGGTAACTATCATATTGACAACACACCCCTTAGAGTTGACCCAGTAGTCAGGGACATAGGGGCACACATAGATAGAAATTTAGCCTTTGATTATCATGTGTCTACAGTGGTGAGGAAATCCTTCTGTGTTGTGCATCTTATAAACAAAGGTATGGCATCTAAGTCCAAGGAAGTCATTGTTCCACTGTATTCAGCATTCATCAGACCTATCATTGAGTACAATGCTCCCTCTGGTATGTACCTAACCAGGCATATCCAACAACTGGAGCATCCACAGAGGTTCCTCACTAAAAGAATGCAGGGCATAAGTAATATCTCCTATGCAGTCTACCTCAAGGCCCTATCCCAGTATTCTGTCTCCTACAGGCTTTTGAGGGGGGATCTATGCCTGATATACAGGGCATTGTCAGAACCCACTCTGATGGACCTCCTGCATGTCCACAAAACAAACAGTATCAGAATTACCCACTCTAAAGACTTAAACCTTGCCTGTGATATAAATAGGACCTGCTGGAGAGATAGGTATCTATCCCAGAGTTTACTCCATCTATGGAACAGGCTCCCCATCCATGTGAAGCAGAGTTCCTCCCTAATCCAGTTCAAGTGCAACTTGGACAATTGGATGGAAAACCAGGAATTCATCCCTGGTTTGGCACCTATGTCTCTAAAGCAACAGGTAACCTGTAAATGGTTTATCTCCAAGGCCCATGCTTACACTTATCAAGGGTATCAGAACTTGTCAGAGATTTGGGATGTATGGCTAGGCTTAAAAAAGCCCTTGTGGATGTTCTTCATGTTTCACTGTTGCAGTCATCGCATTTGGGTTATCTGCTTGCAGTAGCCCTCAGTCAGACTGATTATCAAAGTCTTGGGTCCTGCATCGGTTGCTGTCTCATCTTCCATGATGTCAGGTAGTCAGGGGTATAAAGCATGCATCCAACACCATTACATCAGTCTTTCTTGCCGTGCAGTGCCCGAAGCAGAAGCAATTCGCAAGTGCCGGTCGGCCGAGTCCTGAAATTTTCATTTTTGAGTTTCAGATCCGAAGTCTTCAAGCTAAGCTAAGTACCCCATTGGGGAACCTTTTTCTTGCTCTAAACTGATGTCAGTAAAAGTTAACAATTGTATTTCTTGTGGAAAGCAAATACCTCATAAAGATTTTCATTCATACTGCATTCCTTGCTTAGGCCCAGACCACGACGTACCTCGCTGTCGGTTTTGTGCCTTATTCAAACCTCATACTATTCATTGCCGGTTCATTTATGCATCTAAATATTTTGGTACTTAGTTCAATTATCCAGAAATGGCTTTGGTAAGCCACCCGACTACCGACATTTAAAAAAAACGCAAAGATAAAGACAGAGACAGACCGCATAGGTCCAAATCTGCCGATGACGCTTCTCCTAAGTTAGTCACCAGTTCACCGGTACTCAGTGAGGCACTTTAGCAGCCCCTAATATCCACTACTTCAGATTCGCAGGCCTCTACTGAGACCCATTCAGAGTCCGGTATGCTGCGAGATGCTTCTTCAACTGTGGAACTTGCGGATGTCTCTACTTTGGATGGTTCCGGAGCCACTGTGCAGGCACCGGCTTCTGAGGGTGTATTCAGGCCTACTGCCTTGCATATTAAACTGACACCATCTTCTTCTTCAAGGTCTAAAACCTGATCCATGCCTAGAAAACCGATGCCCAGACCACATGGTCAGGCCACTATGCTTAAAAACAAATGATAAGAATGGCTGAAGACCTTGTTACTCTAATCAGGGGAAGCCACCCTTCCCCTCTAAGAGACCTAGGACTGATTTTCCTTCTGATTGTTCTGAAATTTCTGTTTTCTCTGATGAACAGGATTTGCCCTTATCTACCTATGAGGATTCTGATGCAGAGGACTCCATTCCCTCTGCTTCCCCTCAAGAGGATTTATCTACCTTGCATACTCTTAGGAAGCATTTTTGCTAGGAAAGCCAGGATTACTCTGACTCCAAAAAGAGGCTTAGGGAATTCTTACTCCTGCCTCAACACAGGCTTTTAGCTATCCTTCCTGTTCTGGACATTGTAGATGATGCCTTCTTGGAATCTAGCCTGGCCCCTGACTCTTTACCTCCTGCTCCCAGAAAACCTGATAGGTATTACAGGGTACCTGACTATCACAAGTTCCTTTTTAAAAATCCTACTGCGGATCCAGAGACCATTTCACAGGGACCCAAGGGCATTAAGACTACTACTGCTAAAAATCCTACCCTCTCTGATAGAGATTCCAGGGCACTGGATAGATGGGGTAAGAAGGTATACACTTCTGCAACCTTGGCCATTGGGGCCTCAAGCTGCCAGTTTCATATGTTAAAGTTTCAGCAGCATATTATTAGATTGCTTAAACAGAAAATGATGTTGATTCCTGACTGTGCTGAAAATAAAGATTTACAGTATTTAATGCATTCTGCTGAACAAGTTGGAAAACATACTTTGCAATGTGGTTTTGATTCCTTAGAGGCATCTTGCAGGGCTGCTGTCACTGAGTCTGTACTTAGAAGGCATGCTTGGCTTAAGGAGCAATCTTTGCCAGATCATGTTAAAGCTAAATTACTGGATGCTCCCTTAAACTAAGACTGCCTGTTTGGCAACAAAGCAGAAGAAATACTTAAAAAGATGGAGAAAAGAGCTAAATCTATGCAAACTGTTAAAGATTTCCTGCAAGTACAACCTCCCAGACTTAGTAGGCATTGGCCCTCTAAGAATTGGTCCTTTCCTGTCTCTTCCAGGCCTTCTCAGTCCAAACCTAGAACTAGCAGAACACCCAGGCTTCAGTCCCAAGGTACTCACAGGCCTAAGCAGTGGGGGGGATCCTACTTCCAAAGCAGGGAATAGTAAGACTCCCCCCTATGGTAAACTGACTCAATGACTTAACTTTAAACCTTCCAAGGCCTGCTCAACTGTCTGTTCCTTTAGGGGGAAAGATTGCCCTGCAGGCAAAAAATTGGGAACTCATTACCCAGGACAAATGGGTTTTAAATATAGTTTCCCAAGGATACAGATTCCACTTCCACTCCTTACCAACCCCAAACAGTTGGCCAGATCTACTCCCAAATCAGTGGGCAGAGGCTCACAAGCAAGTTCTCTCTCTTTTAAGCATCAGGGCTATTCAACCTGTCCCAGAAGAAGAATGGGGGCAAGGTTTCTACTCAAGACTTTTCCTGGTACCCAGAAAAGACAATTCCTGGCATCCTATCCTGGACCTGTCTATCCTAAACACTTTCTTGATAATCCCAAAATTCAAGATGCTAACTCTTCATCAGTGCTTCCCATGCTAGGCAAAGATGCCTGGTTGGTAACACTGGATTTAAAGGAAGCCTACCTGCACATCCCAATAAGGGAGTCTTGCAGAAGATACCTACGCTTCAGAGCAGGCTACATGCATTATCAGTTCTCTGCACTGCCCTTTGGCTTATCTACTGTGCCCAGGGTATTCATAAAGTGCTTAGCTCCAGTCATTGCATTTTGCAGGCAAAGAACTATTCAAATATACCCATACCTGGACGATTGTCTAATTCAGGCAGAAAGCCAGGACATACTATTAAATCATCTGGCATTTGTAAAGAAATTGCTAACATGTCTGGGTTACACCATAAACAAAAAAAAAAAATCACATCTTGTACCCTGCCAACAAATTCTATTCCTGGGAGCAAACTTGAATACAACTTCCCAGATGGCCTACCTCATGCCAGAGAAACAAATTCAATTGGCAGTCTACTTCAAACTACTGGCCACAAAGACCCAGCTATCTGCAAGGAAAATACTGCAAGCCCTGGGGTTCATGGCCTCTTGCATTCTACTAATTCCATATGCAAGACTGCATATGAGGAAACTACAATTGTATCTAAAAAGCCTATGGTGTCAACATTCTCAGGATCTAGAATCAATGATTCCTGTCATACCTTATCTACAGATAGCCACCAAAACAAGGGACTGCCATTGACTCTACCGCCTGCCGCCCAAACCCTAACAACAGACGCATCAGACTATGCATGGGGGGCTCACTTGGCAGGGCAGTGCATTCAAGGCAAATGGAACCCAAATCAAATGCACTTGCATATTTATCAAAAAGAAATGTTACTGGTACAGAATGCTCTGACAGCCTTCAAGGACCACATTCTTCAAGAACAATTATTGGTAAAGATGGACAACACCACTGTTATGTGGTACATAAACAAGCAGGGGGGAACCCACTCATATCCTCTCTGCAGGCTAGTCATGGATCTGTGGAACACAGCCTTGAGCTACCAAGTGCACCTACAGGCTCAATTCCTGCCAGGAAAGACAAATACACTGGTAGACGACTTAAGCAGAAATCTCATGGACCCACATGAGAGGAAACTGGAACCAAAGATATTCAACATGTTGAGAAACACATGGGGGAGGCCAGAGATAGACCTGTTTGCCTCCCTCCAGAACTACCAATTGGACAAATTCTGCACAAGGACTCCCCACAAACAAGCTTGGAAAGTTGATGCCCTGTCTTTCACTTGGAAAAACTTATCAGTTTATGCCTTTCCCCTTCTGCCTCTCCTCCCCAAGGTACTACTAAAGATCAAACAGGACAAACCAAGGACAATACTGATTGCACCAGACTGGCCATGCCAACACTGGTACCCCCTCTTGCACTGTGTCTCATTGCTGGCACCATGACACCTGCCTCAGACCCCTGCCCTGCTGTCCCAGCAGGAGGGCCAGATTCTGCACCCACAGCATCAAACCCTGAACTTGGCAGCCTGGCTAATTACCTGATCTCTCCATTACCATCCCTCAGTAAGCAAGTGATGGATGTCATTCCGGAGGCCTAGTACTAGAAAATCCTATGCTGAAAAATGGAAAAGATTCTGTTCCTGGAGCCAAACTCAGGGGATGGGCACAGCAGCACCCAGTTTACCCCATATTCTTCAATACTTAACTGAGACGCTTCAAAAAGGGCCTTTCCTTTTCCTCCATCAAAATTCTTGCCTCAGCCATTTCAGCTCATTACAATACAGAACCACCCCTCTTCTCTCATCCACTGCTGAAGCAATTCCTCAGAGGGGCCAAAAATGTAAGACCACCCAGGAGAGCCCCTACTCCAGCCTGGGGCCTTAAATTTGTATTGGAAAAGCTCACTCTACCTCCCTTTGAGCCAGCTGCAAATGCAGAGTTGAAATTCCTTTCTTGGAAAACAGCATTCCTTCTAGCCATCACTTCAGCAAGAAGGGTGTCTGAATTACAGGCTCTCATGGCAGTGGAGCCTTTCATCACCTTTTATGCTGACAGGGTGTCCCTTAGGACCAATCCCTCCTTCATGCCAAAGGTGGCATCCAGTGTGGCCCTTAATCAGTCCATTCATTTGCCAACCTTCTTTTCTAATCCACAGAACAAAGGGGAACGAATACTGCACTCCTTGGACATGCACAGACAACTTAGATTTTACTTGGACAGGACTAAGCCTCTCAGGAAATCCGAACAACTGCTGGGTGCATTTGCTGCAGGGGCAGAGGGGAAGGCCATTTCAAAGCAAACCATTTCTAAGTGGATAAGTGATTGCATTAATTTCTGCTATAAGCATCATGGAAAACCTACCCCACAGGGGATTAGACCACATTCAACCAGGGCTGCATCTACCGCTACAGCCTTCCTTAGAGGTGTCCCTACCAGGGACATCCTAGAAGCTGCTACCTGGAGTTCTGTATATACTTTCATCAAGCATTATCACTTGCCAATTTTTTTCTAAATCCAGAGCTGGATTTGCCACTGCAGTCTTGCAGGGCCTTATGACTGGTCCTAATGCTATGTAGTTACCTCCTCCCATCCTTAGCTTTGAGAATCTACCCAAATGTGATGACTGCAACAGTGAAACACGAAGAACATAGTACAGTTGTGTACACTTACCATAAACGTAGATGCTTGAGTGTATTCACTGTTGCAGTCCTGGTTACCCTCCCTTCAGCCCCCTGACTTCTATTGACTATACCTCTACTCTTGTTTATTATACTTAAAGCTTTTTTGTGTATTTGCTTTTTTGTTGGAGGTGTAACCTTGTATATAATTGCTTCCTATTATGGGGGCACCTGACATATGGGGCAAGAAAAACTGATGTAATGGCATCGGCTGCATGCTTTATACCCCTGACTGCCTGACATCATGGAAGATGAGACAGCAACTGATGCAGGACCCAAAACTTTGATAATCAGGCCAACTGAGGGCTACTACAAGCAGATAACCCAAATGTGATGACTGCAACAGTGAATACACTCGAACATCTACATTTATGGTAAGTGTACACACCTGTATTTTGTTAGCCTAGTAACCATCTATGAACCTGTGAACCTAAATGACATTCCTATATCATATGAGAAAGTTTTCAACTTGCAGTTGTGCTTTCAATTCCTCATCTGATGAACAGTATGGTTTTAAATGTGTCTATATTATTACCTCGAACATCCAGAATACCAAATACAACTCTGTCGACACATAAATGTCGATGTATACATTCACCGAACTACCAAACCATGAAATGAAGACATCGAACGTGTTTGTTGTCCAGCAGCATGAATGTGGGGATGAGGAAATATATCCTTTTCCCCACTGTAGTGTGGTCTCGGAGTTGGTATATTTAAGTAGGGGGGTGTGGGGGACACAGCCCCCACCATGGGGGGTGCAGGGGGGCTTGCCCCCCTGCAAAAAATGTGTAACTATAGTTTTAGTTAGTTGGGTTTCACTTACCTGAATGGCACTTTTGCTGATGTAATATGTTCAATGTCTTCATTTTCGATGGTTTGGTAGTTCGCTGAATGTGTAGATCGACGTTTATGTGTCGACAGAGTTGTATTCGGTATTTTGGACATTAGAGGTAATAATATAGACTCATTTTAAATCATCCACAAAAAGAAGATAAGAAGTCTTTATACCTTGTTGTTTTCTGGGATATAAATTGTAACCATGACCTAATCTGTTAAGTAGACAGGTTAATGGGTTAAGGGCAAGACAAAAGAGCAACAGTGACAAAGAGTCACCCTAGAATATCCACCCTGCATTTTTATAGGTTCATACTAAGCCAACTGCCTTTGCGAGCCATTTAAGCCTAGCCAATTACCCCTTGTGAGACTTAAATCCTGAACCTTGTGTTTGTAAGGCAAACACCTTAACTATTAGGCCACCCTCCCAATAATAATTTGTCTTCTATTTTGGCTTAGCTGCAAAGTGGTTTGCCACTGTTTCATGGTCACTGTAATGTAATTGATCAATTTCAGGTGTATCTTACACATCTGTAAGTACTCCTTTATCCATGAATGTGGGATGCTGTCAAATGCTTTTTTGTAATCTATCCATGCAGTACTTAGATTCTTCGCCTTTTTACAAGTCTTCATTATGACTTTATTTAACAGCAAATTATTGATTGTTCCATATGACTTTCTTTTGCTACCCTTTTATTCTATTGCTATGACTGAATTTTCTTCTAAATCACTATAAACTCTGTCGGCATCAATTCCAGTGGGTAGTTTATACAAGCTATTGGTCTATAGCTTTTAGTATATCTTGCAGCTTCACTCTTAAGGAAGAGTATCATTTTTCCTGCTATTACTCAGGGATAAATTTTCTTGTAAAAATGTTAATACTTTTAGCCAGACGTTAATACTGCATCTGGGTCTGGGGTTTTCCATTTAGGAGCTTCACTTAATTTAGTTTCAGTTTCTCTGTTCCATTCCATTTCATAACCTGTATATTTGAACTTCTTACTATTTCTGTTACTTTTTCTATCCATTAAATGCCTTTGTTATGTTCCACAGGATCTTCATAGATATTTCTCCAAAATGTATCTGTTTCTTGTTTTTGGTAGTGTTTCTATTCCTTTTGCCTTGTTTCTCAATTCTCTATAAAACTTTTTTGGGTCATCAATGAATTGTTTATTTTGTACTTTTCTTTTATATTTATCTACATATCGTGTAAGTGGTGCTGCGGTAGCCACAGTACGATGCTGTCCGGTTCGAATCTCAGCTAGAGCGTCTTCTGCGTGGAGACATGCATGAATGGGTGTACCTTCATCGAAGGTTGTGCGTCAGGGCTGGTAACTCGGCATGTAAAAATCAACTACCAATCATTAGCGGACCGAAGTTCCACTGTGGCGACCCCTAACCAGGAAAAGCCAAAAGACACAACAACAACAACAACATCTTCTAAGTTTTTCTGCCTTTGCTGATATCTTCAATTTATTATTTGCAATGCTTTATAATAGATACTGGTCTGTTCTGATACAACACATTGCTTTTATCATATCTAAGTATTTTTGCTGTTCCCTCTTCTGTATTCTTCTAACAGTGATACATCTTGTCTTAATTGCTTTATAGTTTTCTCTATTTGATGCTTCCATGATGGCATTTGATTTATTCCCTTTCTTTCCCTTAGTGCCCGCTGTTTTTGTGGTAGGACTTTATCTGTTATTAGTTTAGCTGCACAATATTATATCCCATTTACTTCTGTTATATTACATGCATTTCTGTGAAGAATCTTGATTAACATGTTTATTTGTTTAATCAAATTTCTAACATTTTGAGTCTTATTGACTTCCTGTAATCTATTACTTCTACTGCTCTTAATATGATCTTAATATGTCTGTCCATCTCTATTAAATCAAACAACTTTTACCTTGGATAATTTTCTTCTACATTAAAGGCATATTCTTTGTTCTCCATTTCCTGCTAGCATTCTACAAAAAGTTTCAGAACATCTTCCTTGCATTAGAGTTGGTACCATTTCCTGTTCCTTCCCTTGCTATGCAGCTTGAACAGAGCTTGGTTTCCTACTGAAGGCTCCAAATTATTTCCATTTGGCAACTGATCAGATGCTTCCTGCTCCACCATTTTTCCTTAACTTGGAGACTCATTGTTCTACCATGCTGTGATATTGCCTGAGTTAGATTTTCTAAACTAAACCTTTCACTTCACATGTAATTCATAACTTCAGTTTCTATTTCTTTAACTTCTCCATTAGTAATCCACTTTTTCTTATTTTTTGTATTGTAAAATGTTCCCTATCTAAATGCCTTTGCCTGTATTTCTCCTCACATATCTTTGGAGCTGCTTTTTTGTATTGATTAGTTTAGCTTTCTCCTTTGCACAAATATTGCACCATATCAGATCTCGCTTTCTTTCCCAAGTCCTTGTTTCTTTGTTATACCTTTTAAAATATCTAGATTTTATTCTTATATTTTTATACTTCCTCGGTCATTTCTTTTGTCAAATGGCCAAAGGTTTCTTGATCTATATAGTGTTTTTTTCATGAATCTATTGCATTAGTGAACACAAATTTGCATTTGAATCTTTTGACACTTTTGTTTTTCTTGTGCAAGTATTTTTCTTTTCCTCTAATTTATCACTTAATCTTTTTGTATATCTTCTATCTGGAAATTATGGGACTTTTGCATAATAGCAACAACACATAATGTCTTCCTTATCCTCAATAGTACACTCTATCATCTTTATGGCTCTTTTTTTTTTTGGCCTGTCTGTTTTTGTGATTTTTCTGGACTACTACTTCTTTCTAGAATTGGGGGTATGGCATCCTTCCCCTGGGCCTGGCCTAGCCACATTGTAGGAATGTTTCCATGTCTTGAGGATTCTACACTGTCATTGTTTCCAGACCTGGCACCAGTGTGCCTACCAGGACTGAGCACTTGTTTATCCTAGGACTTGTGCACCCAGCTATCTTTTTTATTTTTTAACATACGTAGTTCTGTCCATGATATATGCTATATAAAATACAGTCTATATATTAGTGTTGTTTTGGTAACATTTTGTTAAAACAGGGTTAACCTCTTTAAGGTAATCACCAACACTTGAGGATGAATTCAGTTCCAGCAATACTACTCTTCTTTGCTTGCTGATTTTATCATCTCTCCATTCTGACCCACAGTGGTTTATAGCCTTTATGGCAGCAGCTCTCAAGTCACAGGTAATATGCTGTCACATCCAGCCAATCAGCTACTTCAAACAGTATATGGGATGTGCATGTATAGGAATACTATTAATGAAAGGATTACGCTACGTACTTATCCTCTATCAAGCTAACAATGGAATAGAGATGTTTACAATCACTGTTTCATTGTTTTTTGTATTTTTTATTGTGTAGAGTCCTTGTTTTAAATGAGCCCTGCAAGATTATTGCCCTAGATGTTGGGAGGTCTGGCAAGCTGGCAGCAGTGGTGAATGTGAAGACAGTGCTTTTGATGGTTTCTTGGCAAACTTATGCAAGAGCTGTGCTTGTCTTAGAAGAAACCTCTGTGGGTTGAATTTCCTGGGAATACACACATTGTTTAATATTTTGAACTCTCTGTGTCTCTTTCCTGAGTGATTGCCTGTTTCAGACTCGTAGAGGATAGCAACTGTATAGTTTCTTCATCTATACCTGGTGTTCATAATTGTCTTAGGTGACGCAGTGGATTAGAAGAAGTGAATGCATCAGATTTTATGACATCACTTACATCAGCTGCTCCTTTTAATGAACAGTTTTGTGCAGAGAGATGGCATGTTGATTTACAGGATCTTGTGTTGGTATGAATGCAACGTTAATCTTGTCATTCCATGGCATCTACCTTCTAACATCTGTATACACATTCATTAATTGTATACACATTCATTGATTGTATACACATTCATTAATTGTATACACATTCATTGATTGTATACACATTCATTCATTGTATACACATTCATTAATTGTATACACATTCATTGATTGTATACACATTCATTAATTATATACACATTCATTGATTGTATACGCATTAATTAATTGTATACACATTCATTGATTGTATACACATTCATTAATTATATACACATTAATTGATTGTATACACATTCATTAATTGTATACACATTCATTGATTGTATACACATTCATTAATTGTATACACATTCATTGATTGTATACACATTCATTAATTATATACACATTCATTGATTGTATACACATTCATTAATTGTATACACATTCATTTATTGTATACACATTCATTAATTGTATACACATTCATTGATTGTATACACATTCATTAATTGTATACACATTCATTGATTGTATACACATTCATTAATTGTATACACATTCATTGATTGTATACACATTCATTAATTGTATAGACATTCATTACTTGCATACACATTCATTAATTCCTCTTTCTCTCTCTCTCTGTTGCATCACTGCCTCACCTAGTTGTACCAGTTTATTGCAAGTCTGGGATAGCCTATCTGTAACAGAGTGATGTGGTAGATACTCCTCAGGGACCTCAGTGACTCCAGCCCAAAATTTCTCATGTCATCAAATTTCACTTCTGTTATGCTTTTGTAGGAGGTTTCTTATACTGCAACTGCTCTGTTAAACATACACAACACTGCTGCTCTTTGGCAAGGGGGGTACACTCAGGATGGTGGAGGCAATCACAGTAATCATGTCAACAGACCACGCAAGATGGTGGAGGCAATCAAAGTGATCATGTCATCAGACCACACAGGATGGTGGAGGCGATCACAGTGATCATGTCATCAGACCATGCAGAATGGTGGAGGAAATCACAATGATCATGTCATCAGACCACGCAGGATGGTGGAGGCGATCACAGTGATCATGTCATCTGACCATGCATAATGGTGGAGGCAATTACAGTGATCGTGTAATCAGACCACACGGGATGGTGGAGGCGATCACAGTGATCATGTCATCAGACCATGCAGGATGGTGGTGGGTGGTCACAGTGATCATGTAATCAGACTACACAGGATGGTGGAGGCGATCACAGTGATCATGTCTTCAGACCATGCAGGATGGTGGGGGGGGGGTGACCACAGTGATCATGTCATCAGACTACACAGGATGGTGGAGGCGATCACAGTGATCATGTCTTCAGACTATAATAGTTACTGACAACACATGTTGCGCATTATTTTCTCCTGTGACATGAGTCTACCTCTATCTGTCATGTCCTCCTCTGGGCCACACTACTGTGTAGGTGTTTCTGTGCATCACTTGATGGTATCCACACTGTCGTCACTGTATAGCTGCAGACATATTTTGTTGTATTATTGCTCTACTACTTTTCCTTTCATTCTTTCCTTTCTGCACATTTTCTTCCGCCTTTCTATTCTTCCGATTTACCAAAAGTGCTTGAATGGAACTGTGCAGATGGAAGCAAAACAGAACTTGCTGGGGTATTTAAATGGGTCTCCTTTTTATTGATAGATCATTCTTTCAAAAAGAAAAAGTACGAGCCCAATTAAGTGAAAGTGCACATCAACAAAAATGGTTCAATAAACTGGTAATATTTAAATATCCCTCCTTATGATTCCTCCTAATTATGGAAAAAAAATTCCTCTCTATTTCAAGGAAACAGTTCCCTAACCGTTTTCAAATATAATCTTGTTAACTTTGATGGAGATCTGTAAATTCACCCCTGGTCACAACCTCCTGTCAAATTTGAGTAGGGGCGAAAGTACTGATCCAATTGTCCAGAAACTTCCTATGAATCACATCTTGTTATGCATAGCAGTACAACTTTCAAGAAATAATGCATCATAAAAAAGGAAATCTTTTATAAATGTAAAAAATATTTTAGCTGTGACCAATACTTTGGAAAAAGAACAGCTTAATCACTAGATCATAAACATATGTGTAAGAAGCACTGTTGCCCAGCCCTGGCTCAAAAATCCAGGTTTCATGTCCCTTGAAACTTTTTTTTTAAATCTGTATTTTATTATTAACTAAAAGAAAAGGCTACCGCTCTACCCCTGAAAATCCTATAGGTGCTTAATGTTCCTTTTTATATTTTCTCATTATACTTTGAAAAAGAATAAAAGAGTTATTGAAAAGTCCTATTTCCTGAAATTTTACTGAAATATCTATTCTTCATTCATATATATGAAGTCCTGATATCCTGAATAAAGTCTTACCTAAATATGTACAGAGATTATTATTGTTATTATTATTATTTATTG